>NC_053410.1:11813057-12113057 GCF_016859285.1 Xiphias gladius
AAATGTCAGACTATTCCTTTAAGTGTTCCAAAGTGCTCCTGCTGTGTGTGTATGTAAACTAAACAAAGAGTGTATGGCCACAATGAAAACACCTGAACAGAATCAACAGGCTTCTTTTTTAAAATTAGAAGAAGAGAGACTGTCAGGCCTGTATTTCCCCCTTTTTGCAACATATCAGGGTAAACTGAAGGCCATGCTGTATGGCATAAAAAAAAAAAAAAACTGTCACACTCTTTAAAGTGAGACTAACTTTTGAGAAAAGAATGAACACATTCTTCCTCTTACAAATGAAGAGTCGAAATCAAACCTCAGTTGCTCAATTCAGTACACTTAGGGGTCATGCTGCATTCTTACTTGAACTTGTATGACCAGTAGCGTATGGTGGCTGATATTAGGTGTCTGCGAACTTTAGATAGAAGTTGTCCTGTACCAGATAATACTGAGTCGGTTGGCTAATTTTATGACTCTTGAAAGTTCTTGACCTTAGAAGTCATAGTTTCACCAAATTTATCTTAACTCAAGGTCCACTTACTAGCTTTTCAACCGCATCTCCCGGCCTTCATTGGTTGAATGCACAGGAGAAACCTAGTGAGTTGGTGTCGAGTAAAGATTATTATGTCAAATGCATTACGTTCCTCTACTTGTGCTACCAATACACTGAATTGATTGAAATTTACAGCTATTAAAATAATTAACTAAATGAAATCGACCATCAT
Organism: Xiphias gladius; assembly: GCF_016859285.1. NCBI lineage: Eukaryota > Metazoa > Chordata > Actinopteri > Istiophoriformes > Xiphiidae > Xiphias > Xiphias gladius. Next base: position 11,813,774 of record NC_053410.1, read on the forward strand.
CTTGCAGTTGCCACTTGTGGCCACAGTGGCCGTCCAAACATAGTGCAGATTTAAAATTCAAATCAGTGTGCTGTCTCCTTCCACTGCAGGTTATGGGAATACTATAAATTGAGAGAATCATGGTGGAAAAGTCCTCCAACCTAAACAACCATACAGGTTGTTTGTCCCTACCCTGGGATACGGCCCATAGGAGCGTACCGGCGACAGGTTTACCGGACCTTCGTCGTCATGGTTACAATTATAAAAATATGGTTAAGGTTGTGGAACGGTCATTGATAAAAATAAACAACATTAACTATCAAACAAACAAATCCTGTGTGAGAGTCCTGTGTTTTGTCGACCCATCCATCCACCCCAACCACCTCCTAACACGGACTTAATCGCTATATATACTACGTCACCCGACTTCCTCCTTTGCTCCCATCTTAATTACTACGGCCACTAGAGGTCGCCTAACAATGAAACATAACTACGGGTTGTAATAAGGTGCTCGCAGAGACGACCTATGGGCTTTTGATGGGATCGTCTCGGAAGACAATGTAGAAAACATAAGGGAAACATAATTCTTTAATTTGAGGAACGTCACAGTCTCCTCATCGCACGGGTCTGAGGTTTTCATCTGCCACTATTTTACTCTCTTCAGTGGTCACATGCTTCATGTATGTCGTGATTTATATCACATTTTGTTTTCATCGATACATCAACTTTTCCACCTCTGCAAAGCATAAACAGTTTTCTTTTTTAAATTTACGGCGTTCCCACTCCATTCTTTTATGCCCTTTTTTAATTGGCGCATAAAATAGTTGGATGGAAACGCACTTTATAGGCTAATTTTAAACCACTGGAAAACCAAAACTGCAATGCCAAATGTTGCAGACCGGTCTCTGGATGCATCTCTGGCTGAAGGTGATCAACTGAGAGCCACTGTGTTGGTAACATATAAAATGAACCTTTTTAAAAATACTGGAACTCAAGTTTGTCAGGATTTTGGATCCTTTATTCTGACTAAATCCTCCAAAAGCCCTCCAAATGTACAGTAAAAGCTTTTCTTTTTTAAAAATGCATCTGATGAACGACTAAACCCTGAAGCCCTTTCTCTTCTCTGAAACTCTGAAAAGACTGCAGAACCATTTCTAACTTTCACTCTCCGGCACAAACACTAATATCGGTCTCGTCCATCAGCCATTCTCACATCAGTCAGTTCAGATAATGACTATCGGCTGGTAGAGACAGAGAGTGGAGGGACGCGGAGGCTGAGCAAAGAGTATCAGTAGGCACGTTCGCACTTGCGTCCCTCCCTTGTTCTCGTTCTGCAAGGATGAGATGGGGATGAGGAGTGCGCGGGTAACTATCAGTTATCAGCGTGAGGATTAGGGACTGTCATCAGCAGCCATAAGACTCATATTACCCTCCTGATGACACTAGACAGAGAGAAGGAAGAGAGCTGGGAGGAGGAGGCTCGGGGGAAGGATTACGTCTGCTCTAAGATTTCAGGGTAAAAGTCAGGTAGAGAACAGGGCCTGTCAAAATAACGTCTGATAAATGCAACCAGTAGAATCTGGTGTATGAACCAACGGTCTCATATGCACACAAATTCACACAGATATACATAAAACCCTGCAGCAGAAGTACTTTTCGCTGCTGGGTTCCTGTCACAGAAAGCCAAGCTAAACACAATGCAAGTTCCTGTTGTACAAATGTGTGTGTGCACGCATTTGTGCTGCACTGAGTGTATATATGTAGAGCCCTATGGTAAAGCCTATATGCTCCTTTCCATGTTTTTTGCCTCTGGCTATGCATGTTGACTATTATTCAGTACAATGGACACATATATGCTCTTCATTGATCACATAGAGAGAATAAGCACTCATTTGGGTGTGTGTGTGTGTGTGTGTGTGTGTGTGTGTGTGTGTGTGTGTGTGTGTTGAGAAAGGGGAGGGGTCTGTGGCGACTGCAATACAGTAAGTGTTTCCATGTGCTTCTCTTATTCATGAAGGCACACATAAACACATCGGCTGACAAGCATGCTGGCATATCCATGTCAACAAAAACAAACACACATAGAAACAGAGCGCGTGTGAGTCATTAGGTGACTCAAGTCTTGACAGTAAAAATAACATCTGAAAACATTTACCGTATATTCATTAACAGTTGGTCCAGCTCATGACGAGAAGCACTATAATGGATTTCCATCAAATGCACCTTGCCAGCTAAACCAAGTCTGTGGCTGCTCCATATGTACATACAGCCATGTGTTTCCAAACATCTCCTCCTTCTTCTTCTTCTTCTTCTTCTTCCTCCCAATTCCACTTCCTCATTCACCATGGTTCCTGTGTGCTATCACCGGGCTATTTCGGTGCATTCACACAAAAAGAGAAACCACGCAGAGGATTTGCTGAAAGTAGGACCAAGTTCACAGCAGAGAAAAGAGTGACGTTATTCGATCGTCTGACACTTTTAAGAGCTAAAATGTTGCACAAGGATAGAGGAGTGATAATATTCAATACCTAATGTATTGTGGTCAAGATTTTACTCAGATTTATGCTGTTTGGATGGTACTTTCATAGGCTTGTTATGCTTTTTATTTACGTGATCAAAATGGGTTTTGTGCTGGTATTATTGAAGTTGACCTTAAAGATTCTTGCATCAAAACAGCAAAAAACATTCATCAAAATCAAAATGTAAGCTAAATAATATGCTGATGAAAGCCATAATATTTGTGGTAAATGTCGTTCAAAGAAAAAGCAAGATGGGATTCCAGCTTTTATGTAGTGGATTAATTTAAAAAATCTGAAAGAAATTTAGTGTTCCTACATCTCTGGACATCACTGGTTTACGTTTTCCAGCACTACTGAACCATAGTCAAAGTGAATGCATAAGTATCAGAGTAACTTATGTTGTCTTTATCTTATTCGCAGTGATTTGTTTTGTGAGTATAATTTTGCGTGACATCTCATAACCAAAATACTTCCATCTCAGCATCATTACACTGGCATGCTCCAAGACTGATTGAGCGTGTTTGCTAGTTCCCCTCATCAGCTGCCACAGCAGACCACCATGAAGAGGAGAGGAGAGGCAGAGAGGCACTTAGCATGTAAAAAGACCATATGTGTGAGCATGAGTGTGGGCACTGAGAAATGATATGCCTGTGGTCCTGCCTGGGCTTATGTGAGTTTGTGGGAGGCAGAGTATGACTTTGTTCATACTGTAGTATATTTGTGTGAGCGCCATGGTCTACACGTGTGGGTGTGTGCACTTTTTCCACAGGCTGTCACTCGTGCTGCTGCTGCTGCTGCTGCTGCTGCTGCTGAGTCTCTGGTAAGTTACAGTGCCTGTGTGATAGTGTGTGTGTGTGTGTGTGTGTGTGTGTGCGCGTGTGTTTGTGTGCGCGCGTGTGTGTACGTATGTTTCTCTGTGTGTGTTGAAGCTTTTGTTTAATTTCTACTTCCTGTTTTATTCTTGGCCTAATCCAAACGCAACACAGCTGTGCAGTCAGCCAGAGAAAGAGGGCTTGGGGGATGGGTTGCCAGGTCCTGGTGAGTGCAGCCATGCTCTACAACTGCTACCAACAGATGGAAGGGAAATGGGGTTACCAGCTTGGGCTTATCCTCTCTTTCAGGCCAGACTGACCCCCCCCATACACACACACACACAAACCCAAACCCACACAAACACACAGACTCCCCCAACCCCTCATTTGGTCATAATACTAGGCTTAAATCTCTGTATTTTGGTGTTAGCTTTTTTTTTCTTCTTTTCACAATAGCTTGAGGCATGGGCTATGGAAGACCATTCCTGCCAGAAAAAAAAAAAGAATAAACCTAACCCTAACCCTAACCTTAACCCTAACCCTCATGATAAGTCAACATTATAAGACACTAAGTCACAATTATGTTAGAATTTGGACTCACTATCACATAACTTCGACTTGAGTAAATTCTTTAACATACAATCTCATAATTCTGATTTAGTATCTGATATTTTTGACTTAGTGAGCTATAACCACTTCATAACTTTGGCTGTCTCATAATTTGAATCAGTAATTTTGACTCACTATCTCATAACTGACTTTTTCTCACAGCTCCAATAAACTGTATCATAATATTGACTTTTGACATTTTAAGTCAGAATCATGACTCAGTATCTAATAACTTCATTTTAGTAACTGACTTGACTTTTTCAAATGTATCTTCAATCCAACTTTGAATTTTTATCTCCTATCTTTAACTCTCTCTCATAATTATGACTACTTCATACCAGTGACTTACTGTCTCATCATTTTGATTTGCTAACTCGTGACTTTGGCTATCTCATATTTGTCACTTACAAAGTCTAAAAGTTTTACTTAGTAGCTTATAGTTTTCCTTTTCTATCTCATAACTTACAATCTAAATATATTTACCTACTATGTTATAACTTTGACTTACTCTCTCACTTTTCTCTGACTTATTAGGTCAAAAAACAACAAAAAAACCCCCCCGATCTATCTCATAATTTCTCTTACTAATTCACAAGTTTTACTATCATAAATTTTGACCTATCTCATGTTGACTTGTCATATTTTTTTCCCAGCAAGTCAAACTTTTGACCTACTATCTCATAATTTTTACTACTTCATATTATTGACCTACTACTTGATAACTTTGACTTACTGTCTCCTTATTAGTCCTCTTATCTCATAATTTTCACTTGTAATTTTGAATTCCCATGAGCATTTATATTTTAATCGTGTCCAATTTTTTTTTTTTTTTCCTGGCAGAAATGGGCTTCCATAGCTGACTAACATAAGGTTTACTGGGAGAAGTGGACCAACTGGTTGTAAACAAAACACCCATACACTTTTCATATCATATTGCATCTTTATCTGGCTGAATGCATAATATATTAGGAAAATTCAGATTCAAATATACAAAGCAAACATTCCTCCAAAGCGCCTCAAGAGCGGTGTTGATGCAGAAAAATCAGACAAACGAACATCTTTTAGAAGAGCCAGTGCTCAAAACATACAAATGAAGCTGTATATTGATTAGATTAATATTTCAGATGCTGCTTCTGCTGCTGTGTCCGTGTTTGTGTGTGGGATGAGGAGGGCAATCAAAAGCAAAGATGTGGACTCTCCAGCTGGAGCTCCACTGAAGTCAGCCCTCTCCTTTCTCTTCAGTCTCGCTCGCCTGTGGAGAGCTGAGGCATCTCTCTCTGGTCTCTCTCAACCCGGCACAGCACATTCATTATTAATCAACCGGAGTCTCTCCCTCTTTCTCAGCTCAGCCAATTACAGTCGGGCCCCTGCGACTGCTGCCCGTCTCATTTGACGCTGCACTGGTTGGCTTTGATGTCTCTATCAACACGAAAGAGCCAGGGACCGAGTCTTAATAGAGCAGAAGGGGATTATGTGACTGCCTGCCTCTGGAAGGGGTGGAACTTTTTTTTTTTTTTTTAAATATAGATGTTTAATTCATACTTTACTTTATTATCGGGAGCCTCTGGGCCATGCTTTAGCCAGGGTCTTGTCACTCTCTGCTCTCCTATCACAGCGACATGGTTGTTAATCCTGTTACTTTTCATTTGGGGAGTCACACAGGCCTGCAAGCAGAGCAGGCTCGACTACCAGGGGCCGTGCGCTCCTCCCTCCTGGGCTGGTAGCCTTTCCTTCCTCTGCTCATTTCATGTGAAGAACGCCTTGATTAACCAGCAGCAGCCACTATGCATGCAACACTGATGGTTTGGTATGAGGTCAGGCTGCTTTTGGCTCACAAATGTTAATGTTTTTATCAGGGTTCGGAGGGCAGTTTGCTTTGAAATCAATTCAGGAAATGTAAATGTACTGTTACTTGGAAGAAATATCAAAACAAAAACTCTGTCTGATCTTTAAAGAAACCATAAAAGTGAAAGTGCTCAGTTGTGTGAACCTCAATTACCAGTCAAGTTCGAACGAAAGCAAACTGTTGCGGTACCTCTCCGAAGCCTAAGAGTGCTTAATCTTCAGCAGATTCGTACGTTTTTTCTCGCTCAAAAACTGCCGTTAATGTAGACGCGCAGCTCGCTGGTTGAGTCACTGTTATTTGTTTGAAGTGGGCTCTTCGCCCTCAGTTGAACTTTTAATAATAATAATCCTTCCATCATTTCCCTACCTCAGGTCCCACCCGGTATTTGCAGCGCTGACCTTTAAAGCAGGAAGTTACTGTTAACACAGCTCCAGCAGCTGCGACGACAACCTGCTTTACAGCATTTTTCCTCATCAAGTGCAGCGCTTGTGCAGATTTTCCCTCCCCGCCGCGCTGCGCATGCTCCACCTCGCACATGCTCGAGAGTTCAGATTATGGTGCCTGGCCCTTAGAATTATGGCTTCGTTTGACAGACGCGTCGTCAAGTTGAAGACTGCACTGGCCTCGCCGTCTGATGACAGCTGCACATTACAAATTTCCTTTTCATTCTGCATGATTTTCATTAACTGTGAACAGCAAAGGGAGAATATTACATAAACCTCTGATGTAATTTTCTGAGCATGACTCAAAGCACTGGGGAACCCCACGCAGAAGACACATCTCAAAGCTGGTTTCTTTAAGAAAAGACAACATTGCATACATTTATTAGGGATGGACGCCAATTCCAATACATGCAAATCACCACTGTCCTTTAAATGTAGTGTTGACATTATTGCAAACACTTGTCTCCCTGCTGTTTTGTGTATTATATTTTTATTATCTTAGGATAAAAAAAACATTAACAATTACATGGGATGCCTTGTTCTGCATAATTTAACGTATACACAGTGGGAACAGGAATGGCAATGCTTTAGACATCATCACAGCCTCTTCATAACCCCACCCACCCCCAACCCACTGCCCGCATGCAGTTTGCACTGCACAAAGGCCAAAAGTCACGTGAGACAGCCTGCAAAGAGCACAAGAAGCATTCACAGTAAAGGAGGATAGGAAAGGAGGATAGGGTGAAGGGGAGGGAGAGTAAAAGATGAGGAGAAGGGGGGAGGAGGAGAAGAGAGGGAGTGAAACAAAGTGACTGCAGCACTGGCCTTGGTTTAGACAGGAGAAGGAGCAGCATAGTCCTAGTATATCATTCTAACTTCTCCCACACTTCAACTCCCATCTCCTGATTGTGGTACTCTTTCCATTGTCTTTGACACAAAAAAAGTTTGTTTATATATGCATGTATATATGTATATACATATACGTATGTATATATATATAAACACATTTTTATAGCTACAGCACCTTTTCCCATGGGGCAACAGTGTCAATACCTCGCACATGGTACATGGCCGTGCCAAAGAAAAAAAGAAAAATAAAAAAAACAATATATTGGTCAGGATATTTATCTTTTTTTCCCTAAAGTTGGCATTTGACATGATGATATTCTATTGCCGTCTGGGGGAGGGAAAGGGCCAAAGGTTCTTCTTTTGAGTTTATATTCAAGTTTTCTCCTTTTTTTTCTGGTGTATAATTTCTTCTTTTCCTGTTTAAAAAGAGTTCACACTTTTGTGATTTGCGTGTGCTGCTCTTCATCAAAAGGTTCATTTTCCGGATCAGAGTCAGTGGTGTCAGAGTATCGATAATGGTCTGGCTCATTGTCGCTAACGTCCGGGGTGACGGATGTTGAAGTGCTTGCCTCAGAATTCGAAGGCTCCTCCACGGCTTTCGTAAAATACAACTTCACCTGGAATTGGAAATTAAAGACAACTGGCTTCAGTCTTTGCAATGGAGGTAACCATGAACAAGTCTTATCATTGCTCTTTCCGTTATTTATCTAAATCCTGCCAGCTTCTGTTACTGCTTACCTTGAAGTTTGGCGAGAAGTAGCGGTTAGCTTTGTCTTTGTTGGCCTTGTCCAAGTCGTTCTTAGTGAGCGTCAGGATGAGGTAGTCCCTGTCGCTATCCCTGCAGCTGTCCCTGCTCTCGGCGCGCTGCGGCTGCGTCTGTAGCTGTGGTTGCGGCTGCCCCTGGCCCGGTCCCGGTCCCCCCTGCTGGCTCTCCGCGTTGTTCACTGCCCCGTTCTCCATCTTGTCCCCGCTCTCCTCTGGTCCAGGGATGAAGAAGGTGTTCACCCAAAAGTGAAACATTTTGTCCTGGAGGGGAGATAATGAAAGATGAAATGAGGAACTTTCTAGGTTTTTGATAAAAACGTGTTAATGGGCTCATTTTTTAAACCAGCCGCGATAGCGTGGCTGGTATTGCTTTCAACTTGTGAGTCTGTGTGTGTGTGTCATCATGGCAAAATGTGGTCTTGGAGACGCCTACTGTGGCGGGAACTACCACAGAGGCCATTTGGAATACTTTGGCAGGTGTGTGTGTGTGTGTGTATGTGAACAGATTTAGTCAACGCAATAGTGTCACAACTGAGCGAGATAGTCACGAAACTTGACAGGTATGTAGTTGAGATCAAAATGAAGGCCGAGTTTGACGATGGGTGTGGTCTGACCCATGAGTACTGAGTACTCCTGTAATAATGTATTAACAACTACTGAGCACTCGTGGGTTGGAACGTCAACATGTTGATGGGCGTTGTGGTGTGATCCCTAGTTTCATTGTTAACAAATCTCCCTTAAAAAAAAAACAAAAAAAACCCCTTCTCACAAATAACGCTTCATTTAAAAAAAAAGAAAAAAAAAAAAAAAAAAGAAATAGAAAAATAAAAATAGGTCTCAGTAATTTCCTAAAACACCCAGCTGTTTTAGATCATTTCTGAGCCTTTAGCCACTGTGGTTTTAGCAAACATTACTCAAAACAGTGCATTTGGCATTGGTTGGAGGACTATTTTTAGCTGTCGATTTATACACATTTGTTGCATTAGTAAGCGTCTATGGTGACTGTGGGATCGGGTGCCCTCACACGTGATACTGAAGGAACATGTCAACCAGTGCAACAATGTGGGAAATTGATGTGATTTTAATCATAAACAAAAGGGGTCTTTGGTAACAGTAAAAAAATAATAAGCGTTTTGGTCTCTTCATGGGATTTATGGACAACAACAACAAAAATACAGTGAGAAAATGCTTAGTCACATGTCTGCTTATTCTTCTTTGACATGACAGACATCATGACGATCGACAGCGGAAACAAGCTCTTAATGACTGACAGACCTTTGTCAGTGACAAGGACCAAACAAATTAAGTTACAATGAAAGCCACACAAACACAACTGACCTTCTTCATCATCTTATTCTGTTTATGGAAAAACTCCACTTTGATGTCTCCACATACTGGCAGCGGCTGGGGGAATTCGAAAAACATGTGCTTGTCCTCGCGCCGTGTGTGAGCGGGGTGCGACGTGTGAATCTTCACTTTCAGCTGGTACACCACAAATTGAGGATCTGCGGAAAAAATAAGTAGATGTCGCACGGGAAGGGGGACGGGGGGTCAAGATTATGAGATTTGTGAGGAGAAGAGACAGAAAACACAAGAAGAAGAGGGAGTGAGTGACAGAGGAGTAGGGAGTGAACCAAGAGAGCAAGACAAGATACTAGTGTTATTACATGAGTTTGACAAAAGAAACAGCACACCACACCACCACCACCACCTCCCCCCCATCTGAATAAGTGCAAAAAAAGTGACAAAACATTATATTAAAATTAAGGAGGTGAAAGGGAAAGTTACAGACCACAAAATGTAACACCCAAAGAGACCCAGAACCAAAGACACAGGACCCTATTCTGATAGACAGTCACAGTTTGGTCTTGGACCAGTGCAACTTGATGCATATACAAGAATTTTAACCCTTCCTTCTTCCTGTCAGGGTGGGGGTGGTGTTGAAGATGACTTCATATGCCTGTTAGCTAGTCCTAGGCAACATCTCTACCCCAGACTGCTCCTGCCTGGTGGATCTCTGGGGCCTTATAAAAGCAAATGAGTGAAATGATAATAATGGATGAAAGGCTCATTTACCCCAATGCCAATTCCCTTTCTTGAAGCCCTGAGGGGTCGGCTCGCTCCTGTTTTTAACGGTACTGTCCCCTTAGAGAGAAAGAAGGAGATTATCACAAACAGGGCCTGGCTGGCCTGTCAGGGGCTTGACAGCACACAAGGCACAAACACAAGAGCTCTACACAAATATTTACAGATACGTGCATCTACATAGCTTTTCTTAAAAACAACATACAGTGCGTGGCTTAAAAGTGGAGTCGTGCACCTTATACATTTGACATGGGACCTTGTGTGTTGTGTGATACACGAAGGGGAAGGAAGAAAGAGGGAACTTGAGATTGCTGAAAATCTCAAACAACCACAAAACATTGGATTCAACATACAGAAATGAGTCATGTTGAGTTATTTGTAACAGAATTATCAAAACTAGCTTCTCCTCTTTTATTGCTGCAGTGAGCTAAAAACTGTGGCTAGAAAAAGGGTGATGAGTGTGTACATGTATTAAAGACGTCAAACTCAGAATAGGGCCTTTTTAAAAAGGGAGAGTTAGGAGGAAAGTGAAGTACCAATACAGTCAGGGCTGTTCAGCACAGTCAGGTGTTAGAGTGAAAAGGCCACAGAAACGAAGGAAGAGGAGGCGTTTTTTTTCGGACCGGCAGTTAAAAATGGACAAAATTCAGATACAAAAAAAAAAAAAAAAAAAAAAAGCACAACATTGTGTGACTCAGACACATTTGAGCAGAAACTGGATTGTTTGACTTCTTTGCCTCCTAAGACCATAACAGAGCATTACTAAACGACTAAAAACTGTTTTCTATTAACAATAAAATACACAGTACTAACATGTTGAGAAAATGTGGACACGGACAGAGAAAATACATTTCTGCTGAAATTCTAAATGTGAAAAAGTGTCATTATCTGCTTAGACGCTACCCAACATCTCACGGCCGTGTCAGTGGTATTTTAGAGGATGTGGAAAGTTCAGTCCATATTGATGTTGATAAAAATTTTGGTTACAGCACGCTTTTCTCTAAAGCATATTCTGACACCGACCGCTTTGTGTCTGTGTCACTCTGCCACTGAACACAGGACAAGTGCCACTGTTTGCGCACACACCGTTTTTCAACAATGTCATACCACTCAAGCTCTGAGCAAACATGCAGTGATATGCAAATACTCCTTTAACTACAGTAACTTATTAATGCTCAAATGCTGTGCGGTTGCATGTAAAAATAAAATCACTGATCAAAACACTTAATTCCTCTATGTTATAATGTCTATAATTACTTCCTGGTTATGTGTCAATAGATCACATGCCATGTTGAGTAGTGGCTACTAACAGTCCAGTGTGTGATTCTGCAGTTCACTTGCCTTGTGCAGAGGCTTTGAGTTCTATACTCTGTTTAAGTTGTGTGTAATTCAAATGTAATAACATTTGAAATTCCATTACGCCAAACATAGGGGACCTCATTTAAGCAGAGAATAAGTTGGCCTTGTTGTAAGCAGCAACGAGATCACTTAATAAGTAAGAAGCTGCTTTTATAAGTCAAAACGTCCCAAAATAGTTAAGCAATTTGTTTTGTTTGTTTTCGAACCCCCAGCAGAGTACAACTCCCCTCTACCACAGGTGACCTGCTCTGTTCTGCGGTGCTAAACTGTAGCGTGGGTGAGCCCTACAGCGCACAACACATGCGAGGCTCTCCATCAGTTTGAACAACGGCACGCATGCCTACGCCCTAGTTTGGAGTTAAAGTTGAACACGAGTGTGACTCACTGCAGGTGCCCCCGCTGAACATAGGGAGAGTCTCGAAAACCATTTTGTGGAAGAGGAGCGCCACCGGCTTGTACTCTAGCTGGTTCTTCAGTAGGTAGCTGTAGTAGTAGACGTAGCGGCGCTGGCTTGGGATCGTTACTCCCTGCAACAAAAGTGACAATGTTTAGAGATCCTGAAATGACGTTTTCTTTTCTGTGAGCACTCAAGTAAGTGTTTTCAACTAGAGCTGAACCTGAAAATCAATCGACAGTTTTTCTGATAAAGGAGATAATTGGTTGAGTCATTTTCAAGGAAAAATGCAAAATATTTCCAGCAACCAGATTCTTAACAGTGAGTATTTTCTGCTTCTCTGTTTTACAATCACTACAAACTGAGCTCCTTGGATTTTGGTCCGGCAATGTAATAGCCTTTTTTCACAATTTTCTGACATATAACAGACAACGATTAATCAGGAAAATAATCAGCAGACTAATGGGTAATGAAAATAATCTGTTGCAGCCCTGTTTGCAACAGTTGATGTGAATGGATAAAGAGCTGCTCTGTCGAGACATTTGGTCTCCGATGAAGATCTCACCTTCTTGTCCCTTGTCCTGACTTCACCGTAAAAGTCAAGTGCTTCTTGGGCCTCCAGGAATTTGCCGCGATGGAGGAGATAGGCGCAGATCATGACTCCAGTGCGGCCCTTCCCGGCCTTACAGTGGATGGCCGCCACGTGATTGTCATCCTCACTCAGCCACTGGTCCAGGTCTTCACAAAACGGCTTAATTAGCTCCAGCTGAGGAGGGTTGTGGTCTTCGAAGGGGTACTGTGCAACTGATGCGTGACGGGATGCAGGCCCACGCAAAGTCATAATGAGAGAGGGAAGGATTGCGGACAGGAACACAGCGGCAGACAGGTCAAAGGAGACGAGACGGGGAGGAAGACACAGTGGACATTTTGTGAGATTTTCATGACACGGTGTCACCAGGGTTTTACGTTAGATTGTTTATCTAAGAGAGAGAAAGCATCTACAGGAGACATAGAGCAGCCTACCTCTGCAGTTAAATTTGGCAGCATCGTAGTGTCTTTCTGCGCAGCTGAAAAGGGAAGAACAAAATCCAGTTAGCGATCAAACAGTGGAAGATAGTGAGTAAACAAAGAGCAGTTCAGGTACGAACGATATGTGGAACACTTACAGGTTGTAGATTTTGTAATGGTTTTTATGCTTTGAATCCAAAAACCTGTTTGCAGGAAGAGATATAACCAGATAGAGAGTATATTTATTAGACCAATAAATAAGATTAACAGCCAGAGCAAAAATGAAGAAGCACAAATATTCTATAATAAAATGCCTCTCCGTTTTGCTTTTCTATGATCACACAGCAGAAGGAGAGGCAACACAACTCACCGTACTACATCGTCTATATTGTTTCTGTACACGCCTTCGAGTCTCTCTGCTGGAAAGCCCATAGCAATGATGTTTGGGTAGATATCTGTTCAGGCAGGGGTCAAGGGAATGTACATTGTGCATGCCTGTGGAAATCAAGCCTCTACAGAAAAGAAGTTGCCATTACCGAGGCGCCAAGCACCACATCTTTAATGGCAAATTCTTACAGCTAGTAACTTCTATTAAATAATGACCAAAAAAAAAAAACCCTTTCATTTTAGTCTGTAGCTGTTTGAATGCGTAGGTGGTCAGAGTAAAAGCTCACGTACAAGAATGCAGAGATGAGCAGCAGAGCATGAAAAAGTTTCAGCCAATGTAAATATGAGGGTGTTGTAGTTATGGATAGATAGGTGGTGCGCTGGTCAGTGTCTGTGTGTTGGTGTGTTGTGACAGATGGCCTTGACAATGAGAAGAAGGCAGAGAGGATGGGAGTAACAGCGCTCCTACTCGAGGCAGGCCCACATGTGGGTGCACGGGGACAGTCTCCGCTCCCTGACCTGCATGTATTTTTAGAGCCCAAAAGTTATACTGGGACGATCGCAAATGTTCAGCTTATCTCTCTTTTGAGCTCAGCCGGACCAATTTGAATATCTAGGAGATCGAATGCAGGCAACATGAAGATACAAAAGGTAGGGGGGGAAAAAAAAAAAAAAAAAAAAAAAAAAGTTTTGTCAAACAAGAATCCTTTGTGTCAGAACTAGCGGGCTGCAGGTGCAGCAGAAGGTAGTTGTTGCATTTCCGTGACATTCGGCGATGGACAACACAAGTGGAACCACACACACCAGATTCCACCACGAGTTTAACCTCTGGTTGCACCACCTTGCTCGTGCTACACCTTGTCTGCGTTTAGAGCTGCCCTCCAGGACCGCAGGCGGTTCCACAATTCAGAGCAGAATGGTGATGAAAAATGTCACGGCCAATTATATGGTGACATACATTCAATCTTAAAGGCGCACATCAGTGTCATGTTGCAGTGAAAAGAATAACTGAGTTGGCATGCATGTCTCTGAGGCTTGGCTGCAATGCCTACCTGTAACTGAAGTCTGGTCGTTGCCGTAAACTGCCGGATTCACACTTTAACCACTGACTAAAGGGCAACCTTTTCTTACACTACCTGTGCCACAGTGTCAAAAATAGAAAATATCAATATCTCAAAATTGGAGGTGTCTGGTTCATTTTGAGCAGATCTTATTTTTCCAGAGTCAAATCACTTTTTAACTGGTCAGAAAAATTTGACACACGCATTTGACTACTCGTGAGAAATTGCAACTGGCCCTACACAATCCTCAACTTTGCTAGTGTGCACACATACAAGTACTTGCACGTGCAAAAACCACACAGGAACAAGCCTTTTTCATGGTACACACACAGTTCCTTATTCAATAAGTAGACCTGCTAATTGGGAAAAATGTTGGAATCCAGAACAAGTAGCCAAGATCAACTGTCCAACAACGGCCATATATAAAAAGATGAAAGAAATTTCAAACATTTTCAGATGGAGATCTTCAATAAAACTTTGTCAGAAGGATTCAATAAGGGTGCTAATGCAGCTTGGTGCAGCTGAGGTATGCTCAACATGGGCCTTGATCCATAAACTCAACAAGCCCAATAGCAAATCTATGGTATTATTTGCATACTGCCAAGCTGCCTTCCCTGTAGCTCACAGCATAGTAGCCTATCTATACATACTGTGCCATAATTCCTTCCATTAACGCCTCAAAGACCCAATTAGGAGCCAAATACTGGTTTTCTATGCTATTTAATGGGCTATCTAACCCTTGGACCTACTGGCAAAGTGATCCCAGTAAGACTATTCTAAGTGTTTTTAAAAAGCTCCAGAGCTCCCAGGAGAGCCTCAGCCCAGGGCATCGGGGGCTTGGTCTCTGCAGCTGGGAGGAAACGCACATGCGGGACCCCCGACGGAAGCTCAAAGTAGGAGGGGAAAAAAGAAAAAAGAAAAAAAAAAAAAAAAAAGACCGAAAATCTGCCATTTCAGGCACGCCTTTTCTTTAAAGCCAGCCCTGCCTCGGCTCTATGCATACGCCAAATCCACAACTGAGAACGAGAGAGAGAGAGGGGGAAAAGGGAGAGTGGGAACCGGCAAGCGCTGAGCGAAGAGGGGGTGGGGAGGACAGGAAAGGAGGAGAGCAGAGGAAAGGGGGCAAGCAGAGGGAGGGAGAATTAGAGTGGGAGTAGTAAAGAAAAAGAGCAAAGGAGAGGTGGTGTGTTGAGAGGGTAAGAGAGGGAGAGAGCACTCAGACAGCAACGCTGATACAAGATCACTGGCAACTCTATTTTAAGGGCAATTCCCAGAACTGTGATACTTCATTACATAACGGCAGAGAGCCCATATTGTTTTTAGACACCATACCAAAAATGATAAAAAGGGCCCACATCTGAAGAAGAGGGGACTTGAAGTAGAAGGAAAGACGCCCCTTTTGAATGGCATGCCCCCTTCACACCTGCACAAGGCTGCAAACTGCAGTCCTGCCACTTACAGACATGCCACAAGCTTTACTACATTACAAAACCAGGTTAAAAACATCTGGTCAAATGTTGTGATGCACACATTTCCGCATCTATAGCCACACGTACATCCCAGCTGACACTACTCCCCACTTCTCTGTGCCCTTCAATATGTTTCTATCTCTTGTGGCATTACTGAAGCGGGGTACCTCACTAAGCTTTACACTTCCATTCCTTGGGAAAAGAAAAGAAAAAAGCCTACTCAGCATGTTTGAATTGATACAATACTTGACAATAACCAGAGCAAATTCGGTCCATAAATACACAGGCCTGTTTAATTTTCTACATGCTGTGCGGAACCAGACAGGGCTGCAACTTACAACTATTTTCATTATGGATAAACCTGCCATATACTTTTTCTTGATTAATTGATAAATCTTTTAAAGTGTCTAAAAATAGTGATGAGATGCAACTGCTCAAAAGATCCGAAAAGGCGGTTTGGCATCCTGATACAAAGTCAAGTGCACATCCACCGCAAACATGACCCATTCTCAGTATTGTCACACATCAGAGTTTGCATTTAGTTGGCCATAGTCAACCACATCAGCTGCTAATCTAGTTTATCCCCCAAACAAGTAAAAGTGCCAACTTTTGTACCAGTGATACTGCACCAGGGAACCAGTGGTAATAGATGAGAAATGAGTCTCGCAGAGGGGCGTGATATAGCAAAAGTTAATTGTGGAAATGATCATATCTCCATAAAGGAAAGGGAAGATATTAATTTGATTTTTCAAAGATGTGTTGAAAATCCATCAATGATAACTGACCCATAGAGGACACAGGTGAGGTGATGCAAAGTAATAGTGAGCTTACAAAATTTTGTTATCATAAACCAGAGACCATCCCACCATATGGTGAACTTACATATACTCTATGTCGCTGTGTATACATATCGAAACATCAGAAAAGAGATTTCAAGACGAATAAATAACTAGACAGGATCTACCTGCCTTCAACCACAAACTAATTTAAAAAAAAAAAAAAAGAAAAAAAGAAAAAAGAAAAAAGAAAAAAGGACTTAATGCCACTCAATTTTACAAACTCAAGCTAGGTCCACCACTGGGTTAAATGCCCTGTCTTCTTTTCTTTTTTTTTTTTTTTTTTTTTAAACACTACTGTCCAGTCGGACGTGCTTCTTCCAGTTATAATATGACTGTGACATTTATGTGTGCTGGTTTGACAGATCCACCATCTTTCAAACATGCTGGGTGACAGCAAAGCTGCGCTCTGACCAACTAGCCAGTGAGCTAAGT
This sequence comes from Xiphias gladius, assembly GCF_016859285.1. NCBI lineage: Eukaryota > Metazoa > Chordata > Actinopteri > Istiophoriformes > Xiphiidae > Xiphias > Xiphias gladius. The sequence goes on from NC_053410.1 coordinate 11,830,630, forward strand.
AGCGGCTAACTCCCTCACATCTCTGTTTCCACTTCTACTCATCAATGCAACTATTACCCGTCACTAATCAGTGTCCCCGGTGCTGTGAAAATAAGGAACACAGGGAAGGATACATGTTAAGTCCAGGTCGAAACCATCCTCTTGATATCTCCTTTTGTTCCGGCTGACCATTTCTTTTATAATCGCAGCCATTGTAGCAGGTGACAGGAGTCTATATGGGGTAAATGATGAAAACAGGTTTTTCTAGTATTGGCTGACTGGTCGTGTTTTGTCGCAGTCGGTGGGTCTGCTCTCTGAATTTTGCAGGTCCTCGCAGAGACGTGCTAGCCCGCAGAGCTAGCGATGGCTGTGGGTCGGATTAGACAGGCTTCCTCTGGATCATAAAGACGGGCCTCGCTCTGCTCCTCCGTGCAGGCCCGACTTTCCCAATCCTGCAATTCGTCTTGCAAAGACCTCCGAATCAAATACATGCAGTTGTCCTCAGATAAACCTCTAGATGCCAGACACGGTCCAAGCCGATGGCTCAGTCGCAGCAGCCGCTGCGATTGACAGCGAGATAGTGGACTCACCGGTTCCCGAAACCCGTATCCAGACGAAGCTAGCTCGCTAGCTAAGCAGCTAGCTAGCACAGCTAGCTAGCAACAATAGCTAATGCTGCCTCCTTCGATCCAAAAGCCTCCTAACGATTCAACATTGTCCTCGACTGATTGCCAAGAACACATCTGAGAAAAAAAGTGACAGGCTCCACCTTAAATGTATATAGAGTATACAAAGCTCAGGAATCGGCAGAGATTGGTTTGACAGCTCGGTCCCGGGGAATCATCTTCTTTTCTCGCTCCTCTCGCTCCAGCTGAACTCTCAGGCTCCCATCATGGCCTCCACCGAGGGAAAAAAAGAAGGTAGAGCAGGCTGGGATTTTAGAACAAATATCCCTCCGCCCTCGCCATATAGTTCCAGAGCTGAATTAAAACCAGCATACGCAGTATCAGCTGATAGTGTTTCAACAGTTAATATTGGATGCTGATAAACAACCCCTGACATATATAGTTGACTAAACCCTAAAAAGCGAAACAATGGAGTTATTTCGTGCCTCTGGCGGAAGAATAAAGTGAGTACGTTCGCGACGCTCCCTTCTGTCAAAGTGATCACGTGTGGCTGTAATTAGGGAAGTTTCCAACATAATGTCACTTTTCGCGGTTTAAACTGTCATTTCAGGCCGCAACAAATATATCCTTGCAACATGGCAATCCATAGCAGTCCATACGGCATGTTTACACTGGAAAATTAATATTCTTTAACGTACAAGCCAAACCTAAAGTCAATCCTAAATTATACCAACTTTGTTAATTGCATGGGCAGTGTTCTTGTTTTCACCGATGCAGACTAGCAGTACAAAAAAATAAATAAATAAATCAAAAAACTTAACAAAATTAAAAATACATCCATTCCCTACATTTGCAAGATTATATTTTCAATAATTATAACAATAATACTATATAAATTAGTTATTCAATAAATCAGTTAGATGATCCACAGAAAATTTGCTGGCATAAAATTTTAGTCATTGATTAATCGTTCAAATTTTTCTTTTTTTAAGTGCCAAAAAGTCACTGCTTCCAGATGCTCAAATGTAAAAATTAGCTGGGTTTCTTTTTCCTTTATGATAATAAAATGAAGCGAGCAATGTGAAGTCATCACTTTGGACTCAGGGAAATTGTGATGTGAATTTTTTTTTTTAATGTTATAGACAAATCAGTTAAGTGATTACTTGAGAAACAAACTGGCATATTAATGACAAAAAATAATCATTAGTTGCAGCTCTAGTTTGGATGCATTTCCACCACACCAGAATAACTACATGTGTCCATGTCCTACCTTTCAGAAAATGGTTCTGGGGGCCCATTATTGTTATAGCCAAACGGTACCAGCCACAGAACGAGTAGGGCTTCACATCCATGATCTTCACACCCATAATGCAAAATAACTGAGGACACAATCTCTCCTAATGAACTGTGTGTAAATATCAGCCCACATCTGGAACCGAGGAAGCCAAAATCAGCTGACGTCCATTCCAGATAAAATCGGAGATAACTAATTGACATTGTCATACTTAAATAATCAGCCTTGAACATCAGTCTTCATGCCAGTGGAGATGTGACCTGTGTGTTACTAGAGGTAGTACATCACATTTTGGGGTGTTAAACTAGAGTTAGCCTATATTCAACAATATTAGGCCTGTAGGACACGAGAGATTTACACCTGTAGCCGTCCTTGTCATTTCTCCGTGACGTGGCATGTTGGATGTACAGTAGTTGGAGATTTTATAAAGCACTGAGGGTGCAGTTCAGCAGATTTAAATGGGGTTACCTGGAACATCGCAGATTAAATGATCTGATCCCAGGTAAGGCTAATTAGGAATCTGCTTCTTACAGGGGAGACTGGTTCTCCTGATAGAAGAGCACTCATCTCATAGCAATGTAAGCCCTTACAGCTTAATGACTGGCAAAATTAATCAGTCCTTCAAGTTCACTCAAACATCTCTTAAGTGTAATTTGAAAGCGCCTCAGGATCTCCTTAATCTGTTATAAAAGATCTAGCTGCCAAAGCCAGTCCAGAGCCAAACCCTGTGTTTTCCAAGGTGCACAAGATTTTAGACCATTTTAAAAAACATCACCACTGTTGACTGGCGCTAGTCCGAGCCCACTCGCCATTTAACATCAAATCAAACTGTTTTTGGACAACAGGAAGAAACACAGGACCATCTTTGGATCTGGTCTCAGTGATTGAAGTTATTACGATGAGTGCAGTTATCACGCTGACCTCCTGTCAGTGCCCTTTTACTTGCATTTACTGTACTTTCTCATGCAGTTATTTCTATGTTTTTTTTGTTTTTGTTTTTTTTTTACCAGTTCCCACCAGCAGATAGCAGTATTGCACTTTTGGCTCCGCAGCCCCAGAATGCCACACTGCTCAGGAGACTTCAACCTTCAACCTTAAACTGAAGAGTATGCACCTTGTACAGACTGAAGTTAATGTATGGTATGTTGCACAACCAGTGGCACACAGACAAAATCAGGACAGAGATATCACAGACGAGAAAACATTTAAATCCATTTCATTAAAGGATATCTGGTTTAGATTACAAATCACATTATCCTAGTATTAGGCAGTCACCTATGATTGATAATAACAAATAATTTCCTACTACATTTTATGTACTCATTTTCATCCTCCTAAAACTGCAGCTCTTTATTACATGAATGCACATTCCCACTTTATAACATCACACAAATCTCAGACGCATTTTAGGCTTTTATAACGTTGACATTTGAGAGAAAGGCACTTTCACATTTAAAAAAAAAAAAAATCTATGCTGTATTTCACAATAATATGAAACATTAACATGATGAAGTAATTAACATCCATACATGTGAAACAAACAGGCACTGTAGGTAGTGATAAAACTGCATGTAACTTTCATTGATGTCATACAAGTAACTTGAAAGACTGCGATGTAACAGCCTCAAAATGCCATAAAAATGTTTTTTTTGTTGTCATGCATCCTTGAGATATTACATGTAAATATTAAAAAATGATTTCCCTGTCTTGGGATGTGCTCCTAAACTTAAAAAAAAAAAAAAAAGAATCTCAAGTTACCTTTAATTTATTAAAATACATAGCTTAAGTTAATGTGCACATAAAGATACAATGCGTTTACAAATCACATCGTTTTATAGGAATGTAAAAATGTAATGCTTTAACTGCTTGAGACAAGTCATTTTGATTTGGTCAAGACAAAACACACACCCCTGCCAGAATTACTCATTATTTATATAAATCTAATTTCATCACTTTATATGAGCATTTTTCATATAAGATAAAAGAAGAATCTATCTAAAACATTCCTGAAGGGATGGATGAAATGTATATATAACCGCCTTTACGAACTAACTGTATGGTTTTATAGTAGAGTGTTGACTGCTGATCTGAGCGTTGTGTTGATTACTCGTCCTTTTGAAGAGAGGTGTAGTATTCGACCAACACCTTCCAGGCCTTGGGGGCCATGAAACCATCGGGAGGGTTCTCTCCGCTCCGAGCCAAGTTCCTCATCTTGGTTCCAGAGATGAACTCAAACTCAGCATGTCTAAGAGACAGGGCAGTATGGAGAGAGTGGGTCAGAGAGTGAGGATAAGTCATTAGAAGTTTTGGGGAGTCTTCCAATATTACAATATTTGCAAATTATACAGTATGATGAGGCCATAATTATACCTGCACAGAAATACCAATAAGGTGGATATAAACACACTGAATCTACAAGGCTGAGTCTCATAATTTATACTGACAGAATTTTTGGAGCTGTCTTTCGATTTAAGGGGAGGCTCTGGCTCAGCAGGTAGAGCAGGTCGTCCACTAACAAGAAGGTCGTTGGTTTGTTTCCCTGGCTCTGCCAGTCTGTATGTCAAAGTGTCCTTGGGCAAGATACTAAACCCCAAATTGCCTCCAATCGCTGTGTGTGTGTGTGTGTGTGTGTGTGTGTGTATATACAGAAAAAAGTGTTCTTTGTATAGAAAAAGCGCTGTGTGAATGTGGCAGTAGTGTAAAGCACTTTGAGTGGTCAATAAGACTAAAAAAGTGCTATATAAGTGCATTCCATTTACCATTTCGACTACAATCTGCTTGCAGTGTCAACAGGATAGGACGTGGGGACATAGATGGTGCACATTTTCATGAAATTCACGTTTTGGTTGAAAAGATTTGGGCCTATAAATGTGTGTGGGAGGATGTTATGTAATGCTGTAGACCTGTAATTTCACAGCAGGTCTAAAAAAAGTGTGGTGACACATTTTAATATAAGAAATTTAAACCCAAAGTAACCAGCGGCATTTGTGATCTACTGCTCTTTGTCCCTTTCATTTGCTCCAGTTTTTCTGCAAATCTTTCTTCACTCACCGCTCTGCGTCATAAAAGTCCATAGCCTTCTTGCTTTTGTTGTAGGCAGCTACCCTGAAGGGGATGATCTCCACAGAGGTGAGGCCCGGGGCCATGGTGAGGACCTTGCCTCCGTGGGTTGGCTCATACAGGTCTTGTTTAGTCTCTGGGTGAGGCATGCCTGCAGGGTCCCGGCCAACAATGTAAAAGTTTGCTCCTGCGATCATTCGGGCTCTGCAGTGCCACTGCACCTGTTGAAAATTGGATCACATGCAGGTTAATATTCAATCACACACACATATCATGGTTTAATGGCTGAACAGTCCACTGACTGTAACATATGACTTAACAATAAGCTACCGCAACACTGCTCCTCACCTCTGTGGGCCCCGCATACATCATAGGTGAGGGGAAGATGGCAACAATGGTGTTGGCTTGTTCCAGGATGCCCTCGTCCAACACAGCAGCATGCTGCTTCATCCGCCAGTCCAGAGGCACGTCATCATCTTTGGTCCAGCCGCCGAGTGGGTGCAGTAGGAGGACTGGATTCTTGTAGCCTCGCTCCAGCAGACGGCGCTTGGTGTCCTGCATAAGCAGGGCGTGGCCGTTGTGGACTGGGTTACGCAGCTGGAATGCAAATACGGCATCTAAGGAGGACAACATGGAGGGGCACAAATACAGTTCACATACCAAGACTGTTTGTAGTTATAGCAGCAGTATTACAATATTTGGGCTGTTGAACTTCATGATTTGTGCAGTCCAAAATATTTGATGGATATTGTGCATTTTTATAGCTGTCACAACAAACATGCTCATCATGCCTTTTACATAACTCAGGTAGACTTTGTTTCATAAATTTGGCATCAAAATTGCTTGTGCTTTGTGTTAAAGGATAGGTCTGTTGATATTCTATAGTTTTCTTACTGTCAACAAATCCTATGATAAGAAAGAAACCCCTACAATGAATTGATCTTACTAAAACGTATCGTCTGGTTAGCCAAAGGCCGACATAGCTTATTTCTCTTTGCCATTGAGCTCCGCTGTGTCCAAAAACTATTAAAAACTCATCAGTGTCACACACTGTTGCACTGGGTGACATCATTACCACCCACAAGAGCATTATTTTGTGTCAATCTCACATATACCATGCTAAATGCTTACTAGTAAACCAAATCTTCAGCAGAAAATAGTCCCCAACAAATGCTATACTTCCTTGTTAAAGTATTGTTCGCTACTGTTCCCAGCTATTGGAAGAAATCAGTTAGCCTATTTTAACAAGAAAAAGTATATATTTTTGAATTGTTTCAAACTGTTCAGTTCCTTAGGAACAAATGCACTTGGGTCTGAGAGCCACAGACAGGAGATGGACGTTGCTGGTTTTGGACTCATCATAGAGAAAACACAGAATATTGTCAGCCAAATCTGTTGAGAACACATCACAACATGCTTGCACCAGTAACAAAACTCAGGATAGGACCACAGAAAAAAAACAAAAATACTGAAAAACAAAAATGACCAAAATACATACTGCATAAATAAATGACACAATCTTGAGCACAGCATTCATATGAAAGTGAACAAGCACGTGAGAATAAAAATGAAAGGTGATCACACATCATTGTTCATCACTTTTCAGACAGATACTGTTCTGTATGTCTCCAGTGATCACTGAACACAAATCACAAACATCGCCATGCAGCTTTAAATTTACCATTTTATTTTTTCATCTGGTCCTTTGTCAAGTGCTTCTGAAAGACAAACGGTTCACTGCTAAACACATTGCTTTCATGTTTACATTTACTTTTTCCCTTGCTGCAAATGATATTTTATTTATGGAATGGTATTAATCAAAAATGTCACATCAGTAGCTACTTACAACTATTTCTTTGCCATTTTTTGTTCCCCAACTGTTACTGTAGTTTTGTTAGTAATTTAGATTTTCTAACCTGCTTTCATGTCTTTGAACCGCTGCTTGAGCTCCTGTGGAGTGAGGCGGTACTGGTCAAGCCCGTCATTCCATTTGATTCGCTCCAGCACCTCCAGGTCGCCCCCCACCAGCCAATCACCTCCCTCCATAACCATCTGTATAAGGTGATGAACAGAGAATACCAGTCATTTTTCCTGACTCAAATATTTACTTGTAAATGCAATTAGTATTAATCTTCATTGCTTTTGAACTGACTTTAATAATGTAATATTTTTTCTGGGGCTTGATTTATGTTTTGTATGCCACAAAAACACAGAGTAGACATTCAATATTGACACAGTAAAAGTAAACAAGGACGTAGGTGCTAAGATCTTGCTAACGGAAGTGCAATCATGTGGCAGACAATGAAATTAAAACTGTGCGTGTTGAAGACATCTGATGAATGCCTTATTACCTTAATGTAAGGGTGCTGTGGACAAGTGGTGCCCCACTGTCTGGCACAGCGTTCCTCCTTGCGGTGTACGTAGAACTCTGGGTTCCTGAGAATAGCCATTCGTGAACCCTGGTACTCCAGAGCTACAGCTGCACAACCGTCCAGCTCCTGCTTGGTCTCGGTGCTGACGGGCAGGACGATGGGAACTGACAAGTTGATGGCCCCACCTGAGACAGAAGAGGACGCCGTGATCTCAACCAGTGAACAAAGGCAAATATTGTTTAAGAGATGTCATTTACACTAAGAAAACAATTACAATGCAAGTCGCGCTCAGCACAACCCATGACTCAGTTCTGATTTATGTTCGGGTATAAGGAGTACTTTTACTCCAAGGGGTACTTGTGCAGTCGCCAGGGGGTATGTGGTAGGATTGTCAAGAGCTGCAATCAATTTTAAAAAATAGAAAATGCAATGTCAGTTAAAAATATCTCTACACAAACTGAGTCAACCGTAACACTTGAAAATGAAATGTCCAGCTTCTCCCTCCCCGGGCGGCAGCTGTAAAAATGCAGACTTGACAAAACCGAACTACATAGTGACCGTTCAACAATATTCACTATTATGTAATTAAAACTGTTCAACAACTCTGAGTCACCCGGTAGGGCTTTGGTTGCAGCAGTTAAAGGTAAAACTAAAGTAATCGTTAATCAGATGCTAACGTCTAACATGCTTGTGTTGGCCCTGTGTTGGACTATGCTGCAGGGGTGTCAGGATTTAAGGCTTACATGGGATGAGATCAGGGTCAAAATACATTTTTATTTATATTGTCCATATATCATGGTCTTAGAAAGAAGCTATTCCGGAAAACAAAAGAAATACATATGTATTTTGAAGATGGTGACATACTGGAAAAATTCAGTAAAACTGACACTTTTGCATTGTCAGAATATATGCAAAAAATGTATTGTAGAGGTAGCTTTTTTATTCTTTCCCTATTTTGCTGCATTTTTGTGCAAAACACATTTTACAGTCTGTTCTTTAGGGACATGTATGACATGTAGTTTGTAGCAGCGGTTTGTTTTTTGTCTTTGGAACATCAACATCAGCTGCAGGAAGTCTTAGTTTAAATGTGGTATGTCTGTTTTTCGTGTCATCCTGTGTGGGGTGGACCACTTCAATGGTATGACATGAAAATTAATGAATCATTCATACTTTGATTCATTCACCCACATTTTTTTTATGATTTAAAAATAATGTCTACAATTATATGTAATCGTGACTTTGGTTCCCAAATTGAAGGGGAACAAGGGTTGGTGCTGCCTTGTGGGCCAGGGTGGTGTAGAGCTAATGTCCTGGCAGTTTTGTCAGAAGAGTAAGTGTGACGGTGCAGTCGCCTCTTACCATCCAGCAGGTTGCCAAAGTGTAAGACCTGGAGGAACTCTCTCTCTCTCATGAAGCCCTTCAGAGGGCTAGCCCAGCCCTCTGCCAAAACCTGCACCCACTGCAGATCCAACTGTGGACAAAGAATAATCACTCATTATCAACAGCCTGAACGGAAGACGATACTGAAGATATTTAACATATGTTCCCACCTCAGGAAAGGCCATGGATTTAATTGCATTGATGGTATTCAGTGTATTACAAATGTTGATACACTAATCAACAAGCCTGTGATTATACTATGAATGAAAAAAAATCAATGAATTATGGAATAATGGCAAGAAGGCTGGATGGTTGGAAAGCAGGCACAGACAATCAGCTGCTTTCTTTTTAAACTCACATATTGGCCCTAAACTTTTGACCTTCAGTGCCTAACCATATAAAAGCCTCATTGTGCTGTGTTTGAATGTGACATGGCTGCTGACATATTTATGATCACTATATTAATTTCCTCACCAAATCAAAGTGAGACGTTCTGAGATAACATGTTGTACACACAGCTTTGGATGAATTATAGACCGAAGATGGGGGTGTTATTATGTTTTCTTTATAAATTGGCTTTCAACATAACTATTGCTGGTTTATTTTCTGACCTCTTATACAACATCATCATATTCAGGGATACTGAGCGTATTAGTGCATATAAATCACTTTGAGTAATCTCTGTATTTTCAATTCTTGCAAATGCTGCAGCTTGAATAAAAGGTAGTTAAAAAGTACCAAGCTAACAGAAATATCTTTCAACTTTATTTCCACTTGTAGAAATTGTATTAACGATCCCATGCACAGTGTTTGAGACAGTATTTTAAAAGCTTAGGCAAGGAATTTAGTGTGTTGCCATATTCAGGACATTGACCAGAAAACAGTCCCAAAGAAAAAAAATGCTAAATAAAAACACAAACATCTATTCTTTTGGTAGAAATTTTCATTCACCTCCAGGGAACTGACCTAAATGGTGGTTTGATGCGAAAATCCGGTGAGTGTGCCTCTGAGTGCCTCAAGCACGTTGCTGTATGCCTGGTAGGCTTTTATGTCTTTATTAGTACCCAGGGGAGTCAGAGCAGTTCATTAGAACACAGGGTCCAAAGAGTGGAGAATGTTTATGGCCTCATCATGAGCAGCTCTCTGCCATGTCCAGTATTGACCCACTTGTCCTTTTGCTGTGTGATAAAAAAAAAAAAAGCCTATATACCGGAGTGGTGAGTTACCTTGGTGATGCTGATGGTGGGAAGCGCATTTGCGTCAGCCGCAGCAAGATTCAGCCTGTTCTCCGGAACAAAGAGTTCATTCACCTCCTCCATGATCTCGCTTGGTACAATATTCTATATACAAGGAGAAAAAGGGAACATTTATCTGACTATTACTTTAGCGATTTATAATCATTTGGTCTATAGAATGTCAAAAAAACTGTGAAAAATGCCCATCACATATTACCCAGATCCCAAAGTGACATCTTCAAATTGCTTGTTTTGTCCAACCAACAGTTCAAAACACAAAGGTATTCGATTTAGTGTCATACTGTGTGTGAAAAGCAGCAAATCTTCACATTTGAGAAGCTGGATCCAGAAAATGTTTATCATTGACTCGATTAATCTAATATCAAAATGTGTGTGTGTATGTGTATGCTTGGTCTTTAATAGTAGATATGACAATTGTAATATTTTGGATATATTTTAAGATAAGAATAAGTGAAAATTGTTCAGAAAATGGTCCAGAAAATAACTGTCAAATGTTCGATATAATTTTATAAAACTTGATTCTACTACGGTATACTTTTGCAGATACCGCTGATATTTGGTGTTAAAAGCCAGGAAGAAATATTCGTAAAACTTTCATGTCACAGCCTACAGTAATTCCTCTGTCGCATTTGCTGATTTAATTTGTCCTCCAGAGTATTGCTAGTTTCCTGTCTTACCACATAGTTTATTGCATTTGGTGAAGAGGGGAGGCATGTGGCAATTACTCAACTTCATGGGAACCTGCTGGGATACATATTGACACAGCTTGCCTCAGGGCTGTTTTTAAGCAATGCACTTACATGCATGCAAATGCAACTTTATAAATTATTCAACCATTAACTACATTTCATCTTCCATTTCTTCTCCTTGACTGGAGTGCTACAATCACAATCATCAATTTTTTCTCTCAACAGCTGCTTTCAAATATACATATATATCAATGACAGCCTGGCTTTGTTACATGAAAAATATCTTTACTGTAGGTTCCTTTTGCATTTAAGTACTATTGAATTCAGCAGGGCATGAGAGTGATTTGAATATTAGTGCAGCTAAATTCCCATCTTGTAAGCTGTGGGGAACAGGAGGCCAATTTTTAAAAATCTTTTCATAAAGCTCGTTGTGTTGACTCAGAATTCTTTTATTAAAAAGTAAGTCACCTCTGCCTCAGTGACGGGGCCGTAAAAAGCTTGGGTACTTCATCAGCAACTTTGACCTCAGCAAAGCAGATGCTTTCTTGTCCTTAAAATGTATTTGTATTGTTGTAGTTACTACAGGTCCATTAATGTATTAATCTATCTATTAATCTGTGAAAGGTGAACATTGCTGTTAGAACAGCAATTTTATTTTGATCTCATATGTTTTAATATTGTGTTCAAGACCTGTACACCTACTTATTCATGAAATTATCAAATCGGCCAATCGAGTAGCGGTAGTGCAATGTATAAAATCATGCAGACTCAGGTCAGAGGCTTCAGTTAAAGTTCACGTCAAACATCAGAAAGGGGGAAACGTGATAAAAGTGACAATTTATCGATCTTCCAATGGCTACTTCCAGCATGAGCATGCACCCTGTCACAAAGCAAAAGTCGCCTCAAACTGGTTTCACGAACAAGATAGTGAGTTCAGTGTACGTCAGTGTACGGCCCCCCAGTCACCGGATCTGAATCCAGGAGAACACATAGCCCATCCTTGACTATACTGAATTTGCTTTATGACATAAGCAGCTTTTTTAAATAGGGATATATTATTCCGTGTACCGAGAGATTTATAGTTATTAGCATTGGAAACTGACATCACTCACAAAAAAGTTCCTTTGTCCACAGTTGAAACCTGTCTGTGCAGTACAGTGAGTCATTGTACTACAAACATCTAGACAAATTTTGAGGGTCAGCATAGAAGCACAAAATTCTCGTCCGTCCCACCCACCTGGTCCCTAAGCAGCTCCAATACTTGGTGGAGGCATTCGTTCACGGAGAGCTCTCCTGTTTTCAGAACAAGCTCTGGCGCCTCTGGACGCTCATAATCTGAATCAATCCCAGTAAAACCTGACAACAAATGTAAAACCATAAAAAGAAATGTCATTGAGACCCCATAACTGTTGACATTCCATTTTTACTTGTATAAGATATAATATGACCACAGTGTGAACACAACTGCCCTGTAGTTGTAGAGAGGGCTTGGCACTACTTAAATAACTCTCATAGTGGTAGCATGCAAAACGGTAGGAGAAAGTTTATTGAGCTGAATATTGTCACACAGACCTTTAATCTCTCCAGCACGAGCCTTCTTGTAAAGTCCTTTTACATCCCTGCTCTCACACACTTCAAGAGGAGCATGGATGAACACCTCGAAAAATGGTAGCCCGGCGCTCGCATGGATCTTCCTCGCCTCAACACGATCCTGTGGAAGAAAATAGTACATATACTTCATTTAGATACAATTTCAAGTGTTGCGGTGTATTCTACACCACTGATACTTTTGACTTTGGATATCTCCTACCCAACTTCATCAGATAAGGTTTTCTTTTCTCAGCTATTTAAATGAACAGATATGCACCATCACATGACTGCAAGTATTAGTGTTTTCTGACCTTTGCGAAAGGAGAGATGAAACTGGTGATGCAAACAAGCCCAGCGTCGGCAAACAGTTTGGCCACCTCAGCAATGCGGCGGATGTTTTCCTCGCGGTCTTCGGCGGAGAAGCCCAGATTCTTGTTCAGGCCATGGCGAATGTTGTCCCCGTCCAGTGAGTAGCAAGGGATAGCATGGGACACGAGATACTCTTCCAGGGCAAAACTGATGGTAGTCTTCCCGGCACCAGACAAACCTTGTGGGGAAATGCAATTACACGTACAAGCATGATGGTGGGTTGAATGAGGCACCGTGTTTAAAATAGTCCATATCAGATTAAACCCCATCCCAGGTATGGTTCCTGTGTGGCAGAAGAATGAGCCACCTCATGACCAGGAAGTGGATATCTTATAAGACTATAATAATTTACCGGTGAGCCAGATGGTACAGCCTCTGAAGCCTCCCCTGGTACCCACCACCTGCCCTCTCTTGCTCCGGCTGACATGGTGGGCCTGGTATACCACATTGGTTGACCTGTTGAGATCCTGAAATAGAAGAACACAGGCTCAGACAGAAGAAAACTGAAGGGGTTCTGGGGGAATTACTAATGGTAAAGATAGCTTGATGTAGAAAAAAGGGCATACAGTAATTGAGAAGTGGCAATAAGCCATCTTACTGTGCTACATCTAAATGTATTCAGCTCAGATCATGTTAGCTATGTTATGCAACACACACATACCATGATGACTTGGATAAAAATGTAGAAACAGTAGCTGATGCCATACGAATTAACAAAACTTATTACTGCATTGTGCTAACTTACATGTCGTGGTTATTTGCATAGCAGTTAGAACTAGGTCTAGCATAGCATGACTGGTTCTACATGCCCTGCTCAAAGTAACTATGTGGACCAGGCTCTGGATAAATGAGGCTGTATTGACTTCTAGAGGGGAGGGGTAGAGGAGGGAGCCATGGAAGGGATGGAGGGAGGGAGAGGACTGACTGGACAATGTGTCCAGTGTGCTGCCTGCAGCCCAGCGATGATGTGGCAGTGCTCATGCCCACACGTTCGCCCTCTGCACCCACTCTCCCTTTTTCCCTGCATCCATCCCAAGGCTTCACTTATTTCATATTCACCCCCCCCCCCCCCACCACCACCACCCCAACTCCTCCTCCCCCTCCTCCTCTCAATCACTATCCCCTTTTGCCTACAACCTGTCTTCCACACCTCCACCCAGTCTTACAGCATCACACATAAAGGTGTGTTTCAGTCAAGGATGTGGGGGAGAATCACCACACAAAGTTTTCATTTACGGCTGTCTTCCGATTTGAGGAGGCGTTGCATAAATTTGCTGGGTTTATAGATTACCAATCCGGGCATTGCTGGTATTGAAAAATAGAATTCACACCAAATATGATTCATTGGTGAGTTGAAAAGTTTAAAAAAAAAAAAAAAAAAAAAAGGGTCGCTGTTGTATGACAAAGGTGTGACATTCAATGCAGCAGAAGGATGTAAATATATACTTCTGCCCTGACCCCTGACTTTAAGGGGCGTTTATGTACTTGTACACATCATCAGTTAACAGTAAAACACGTACTCTGTATGCTCTGTATGATGAGTACAGTCTTCCTCAAATGGCACATAGTCTACAGTTTGTGCAAGTATACACCCGAATTACACGGGTGAGCTGTAGACAAACAGTCCATGTTCTCCAAAAGACAGGAGACACTTTCTCTCCTCCCATTGAAGACTCAAGCTGGCAACACACCGCCCCTCTTCCTGCCTTTCTACCTTTCAACCGTCATGAAAAACACGACGCATTTTTTGGCATTTCAAAACTGTGAATTTACTTGAGAGAAAATTTCAAGACCAAGACCCACCTTTTTAGACATGCTTTTATCCAAAAGCATGACTTCGCTTCACATTATTAAACTTATTTCATTTTAATCCTTTTTTTTTTGTACCTCTTCTCTCATTTCATTTCACTTGCTTTTACATTTAACTGCCCTGTGGAGAAAGGACTTTCAGCTGAATTCCTGAATAAGAAATATGCTATAAACTCTTGTTATTAATCTGGAAAACATTATGTAACTCTTTCCTGTTGCTCCTAGTTCAGCCTACATGCTTTTCCTCGGGAGATCACAACAGGTAAAACTAAGATAATAAATGTTCTGAAATTTCTCAACTGAACACATACATGCAATAATGGAAATAGTCAAGATTTTTTGTCAAATTAACGCTAACGCTTTGGGTCACTAAACAACTCACTCAACAGTATGTATTAAATTATGCTGATTTTAGGGCTGCAACTAATGAGTATTTCCATCATCAGTTAGTCTACAATTTTCTTAAATAGTCATTTTGTCTATAAAATGTCAGAAACCTGTGAAAAATGCCACAGTTACACATTTAAACACATTTGATTGTTGTCCAATCCCCATCATATTCACTTTACAGTGGAATAAAACAGTGATAAGCAGCAAAGACTCACATTTAAGAAGCTGGTTTCACATTTTTGACTAAAAATAGTCCCTGATACTCAGCTCTGTGTTAGTTTTTTTTTTGTTGGGATTAGTGTCCCACACTGTCTGCATCTGCCCTCACACTGGACAAAGACACATGGCTGGTTGTGCCTGCCGCTTTCTTGCTGTTCTCATTTGTGGGATAACTCAACACACAGCGGGGTCCAAAAGTCTGAGACCACCTTCCCAGCGGCGGTGTCAGACTTTCTGTCAGACCCCCTCTGTATGTACTCGAACTTAGCCGCGTTCCTATGCAGCATCAGCCCTGCCATCCCCACCTCACAGTGGCTCCTTTCTCCCCCCCCCCTCACAAGACGCCCTGTGTTATGAATGGGCCGAACAGACACGGATACCTCACTGCAACAACCAGCCCCATTCAGAGTCCAGGCATGTCGGTAACCATCACATCTGGCAGTGCAGGAAAGAGGCATACAAGTGAACAGAGGACGAGCTTTTAAAGCAAAGATCCAGCGTTACTCGGGTGGGGGGAAAAAAAAGTCATCTATTGTGCCTACTTTTTCGCTGCCTTTTTCTATGTGATCGCACCGGACGTCAGCGGTGAGAGCGTCGTCATTAACTTGAACTTACAGCGGATAGTCGGAGTGTGATAACTGTGAATTAAGAAGACACTTATTTGACACATACTTGTGAGGAGTTTTGACCACATCTCGGACGCTGCCCCCTTGACACTTCTCCTCTCTCCCCGTTATCTCCGCATCCACTTACCGTACGAAGCTTTTTCACTCCGGACATTTCGTGCGAGCGTAACACCGCCGAGGGACTGCTGAACACCGGGCTTCACACACACACACACACACACACACACATACACACACGGTCCTGGCTGTTGGTGGGGGGGGGGAGTCTGCCGCTCACTCGACTCGTAGCCCCGAAACTTTTGGCTATGGTACTCGAAGAAAGACGAAGGGGGCTTTTAAAAGGGACTTCCAAGACACGTAGCATTCCGCTGGCCCAGCCTCTGGCCCTCCTCCTCCTCCGCCGTCCAGAAATCTGCATAATTTGCCGGATACTAGCCAATACTCAGGCATAACGACACGACGGGGCTGAGCGTCGACACCGGCAGGACTGGGCCCCGGAGGTTGGGCATGACATTCCCTCACACTGGTGCTTTGTCCGAGCAACGTTAGCACAGCCTCTGCCACGGAATGGCTAATAGGACGCCCCGTTACAGTAAAATCTCGATCGCACGGCTTTGGAGCGGAGCCGGTAGAAAGCACATTAGCTCGCCTCGAACCGGGGGGGGCTGGGTGGGGGGGAGGGGGCACCGTTAGAGGTAACAGTGAAGCTAGCTCGTTTCAGTTACGCTAGCCGAGTTCCGTCGAAGCAAAATGGCAGAGAGTATACGCCGCCGTCCTCTTCTGGCTTGAAATAATGTCACTTCGTTGATGTCATTCCGCAGAAGTGTTTCGTACAAACATGTAGTAACCTCGCTCTATAGCGGGTTAGAGGTTAAAGGTCACGGTTAGAGGTGAGCCAGGTGTGTTTAACGTCCATTAAGAAAAGGCTCTTTACAGTCGGTTGTCCATATTAGATATGCACTAACACATTTTGTGAAGTCAGTCATCAACGGTGTCTCTTTGGGTCTCAAACGCAGTCGTTCTGCGTGTATCTTATGGTTCGCTGTCGTTGTACGGGTGGAAAACAAACAAACAAAAAATACACACTTCAGAAGTGCTGCAGTGTCGGTGGGTGTTGTGCCAGTGCCGACCCACACCGACACCCTCTCTGTGTGTGACACTGTGACCAAAAGGCTCACACTCACTAATAACTTCATGGGGTTTAATGGTTGTTTAATAGTGGCTTTGTAGGCGGTTAGTAAATCATTCGCCGTTCACGAGAATGACTTCTGGATTGCCAGTCTGCGGAAAAGGTCCTCTGGCAAGTGCTTATCCCTTTGATTTAGTGATCAGGGCAGTTGCACGAAATGGGTTTCTCACTTTCTAATAAGTTGCCAGGCCTGCAGTTATCAGCTAAGTAAATCATCAGTGAAAGATTTTGATCCATCCGATCTGCAGTTGTAATAGTTTTAAAAGTCACTAAATGGATTTTGGAAAAACCTGGAAAGGCTTAAGTTGTTATTTTTACTGGCACTCATCTGCAAAGAATTACTAAATGATTAACCATTAATAAAGCCATTAGTTACAACTTACAACTCCATGTAAAGGGTGGCTGACCGCACAATTTTAAATCTAGCAGCCACAAATGGCAGCACACTTCAGTTCAGGAAATGTTTCGGTGCTTCTTGACAAAATAATGAATACAGATATATAAAATTCCTATGCCGAAAATGTGTACACTGCAAAAATACATTCTTTAATTTATGCTCTAAGCAATACTGGAGTAGTAATACTGTGATGGTACAGGTGAACTTGAAGTTAAATTTCTAGGCTGGGATCACTGGCTGTTTCGGTGTCACCAAATCTCCCTTTTCTCAGGCACAGGACGAAGGGAGTGAAAAAATGCTTCTTTCTTGATTAATTCAGATAAAAGGCCAGGTCAAAAAGTGATATGCTCATGATTTACATAGGAAAAGCATTCAGACTAAGATGCTCTCATTAGGAACACAATTTTCACTCCATTTTGTGAATAAAACACAATAAAGCTAAATATAATGTCTTCTTTTCCAGAATCCACACTGTCTGCCTAAACCTCAGCAGGATGCTTGAACAGCTGACACTCATTCTCAAAGTCACAGCCGTTGAGCAGTTCTCTGTAGTGCTCTCTGACATCTTGATAGAGCGGCACGGAGGCCCGCTGGTCGGTTAAACTGGGGAAAGTCACGGGCTTCTCGTTGAGCAGTGGCTGCAGTCTCAGGTCGCCTCCCCCACAGTCGTATAGAACCAGGAGTAGGTTAGCTGCATAGGGCAACATGTGGCTGGTGCGGAAGGAGCGTTGGGTCTGCGTGGCGTAGTTTGTCGATGTCAGGGCATCACTGTCCTTGAAGAAGCCCAGCAGGGTAAGCAATGGCAGGATGGTTTCTGCATGGCCGACCTGGACTGTCACGGCTTCGGTCACCTGCTGGCCTGACCTGACATATAGCATATACAACATCAGTCTCAGGTCTAACACAGAATGAGCTCTGCTTGAAAAAATTTCAAGAAGTGTTGAATTAAATTATCCATTAATGGATTTGTTGATCTGCATTAAGTTAATTGCCAACAACTTTGGACATGGCTAATAGTTGAAGATGTTTATTAAGCAAAAATACCAAACAATCAGGCGTCAGCTTCTCAAGTGTGAGGATGTGCATTTTTTTAAATCATTGAAAATCAAACAACTTTGGACAAACCAAGACATTCAGAAACATCACGTTTGGCTCTTGGCATTTTTTTTACTACTTTTGGACATTTTGTAGACTAAACAAAATAACTGATGAATTAACTGATAATGAAAAGAGTCGTTGCAGTCTTAGTAGATATCACATGAAACATCTATTTCTGGCCTCATATTAACTCAGGAACTGATTTTGGTCAGTAGTTTAGAGAGAAGAAAATTATAACCAGGCTGATAATACAAAAAAAAAAAAAAAAAAAGGAATTAAAAGTGTTTACATGCATTTAAGTAACCAGGGAACAGCCCAGTGGTGTCTATAGTTGTGACTATACCACTCTTATTTTGTACATCTGAGTGGAGGGACACATTTTAGACCTCCATAATAGTAACTATGGGATATGGCAAGTCTTGAACTATGTTACTAGTTTGAAAAATATGGATATAAAGGAAAGTAAATCCTCTTGCCAACAGCAAAAGTAAAACAACAGATATTTATGCAGTTTTTCAAAAGAATAAATAAATAAATAAAAATCTCTGTAATGCTCCAGCTAAAGTTTGCCACAGCTCCTAAGGCTTTTTGTCAAAAAAATAAATAAATAAAAATCACATCACCATAAAGAATGGAAACCTGTAACTCAGAGGCAAATGAATAGGGTGTGGACACAAAACCAGCAATTAACAATTTCTTAATTATTTGTAACTGGACCCATGACATCGTGTTACTTTCTGTGTGTGCGTGTGTAGTGCAGTATGTTGGGCTTTTGTCACTTTAAAACGTTGACGTGTTCTCTTTGCGTTCCTTCAGTTGTCTGACGTTGTGCTATTGTGTGTTCGCTCAGATTCAAGTGTTACAGTTAGTCACACATCATACATTTGTGATATTTTCCATAATTTGCCAGGGGTCCACACCTTCAAATTAGCCTCCATGGCCAGTAGAGCTTGGGAACTGAACCTGTTGGCCAGTTCTTGGCAACAGTGATGGACACAGACCCATGTGTCTCATTCTACTACTCTGTGTCTTACCATGCAGTTATTTAAAGGATATGATTGGTGATATTGTATATTTTTCTTATTGTCAACAAACCCCACGAAAAGACAAAAACAAACAACAAACGGATCTTACTAACAAGTGTTGTCTGTGTATCCGAAGCCTGATATGGCTTCTTCTCTAGAGCTCCATTGTTTTCCAAAAACTTTAGAAAAACACATCAGTGAGCCACATCGTTGCACTGGCCGACACGTTCCTTCATTACAATGAACATGGGCACTGTGGGTTATTTTGAGTCAATCTCGCATACACCTTCCTACACCCACAAATACTCACTATCACACAAAATGTGTATTAATCCACGGCTGAAAACAGTCCCCAACAAATGACCAGCATGTTTAATGTCTCTTGTAGGAACAAATGGTCTCGGGCTGAAAGCTAAAGACAGCGTGAGGATGTTGGAAAATATTGAGAGACGTACTAATGCATTGTTGGTGTTGGTCTTTTCAGGGGATTTGTTGACAATAAGAAAAAAATAGAGTTTTACGCTGCCTTTCATTTTTTCGGTACCCAAGAACATTTTAAGTTTTACTCACTGGTTCTCGGTGGCTGCTTTCTCCAGCCGACTGAAGACATCATGGAAGAGAATGCAGCTTGACTTACTGTTAATATCATAACCATAGCTTCTTTTCCAGAATTGCTTCAGATCATTTGCATACTCCATAACCTGTTGAACCAGACAGTACAAATAACTGCTAATCCGGACGTGGGGTGGGCTTTATGTGAAGAAAAAAAGATAGAAATCTTTCAGTCTTTCCTCAAGCAAGGTAACGTTTCAGGCTACTATAAGTGTTAGGTCAGGTTGTAACACAAGACACAAAGCACTCTTTGTGACATGGATAATACCAAACAGTTCCTCAGTAGAGAATGCCTTACCTACTACTTATTTCTAAAACAAGTAGGAGGTAAGGCAGGAGTTTTTCTTTAACTTAGTAATGCAACAGATGTAATACTGTATAGGGCCTCTAGCTGGAATTAATATGCAGCCCCTTATCCGGCTCTGACTTTTAAATTCAGGTTTAAAAAAACTAAACAAACAAATAGATTAGATATAATCAAGATTTTGCCCTACTAAGGTGTCTTTGGTGGCATTGTTCCTCACATGATTTGAGGGTCTAAGACTGATGGCGCTGGGTACTCTTACTTAAGTCTGTTAGTTTGCTTTATTCTGTTTTTTTCCCGCCTTAAATCTTGGAACATTTCCTTGCTGATCCTTTCGAGGTTTTCTGTTTCTTGCAGACTTGCTATTGATAAAATTACACAAGGTTTTAGCAAATCATTGTACACATTGTGATTAAAAAGAAAAAATGGACATTAATATGGATATTTTTGCATTCTGAAATTCAGGGCAGTTTTGGAAAAGTGTCTCCTTCTGTAGGAAGACATCTTATGTGTCCATGTCGCAATAATGATTAACAGTAAATTAGGTGAAAAACAAGAAGTTCATGTTACTGAACTATCAACATTTCTTCCTGCCCTCGTTTTGGACTGAAACCTGCATGCTTTCAAAGTTGAATAACAGACATTTGAGGTCATTGCAACATTGAATATATAATGATTAAATAGCTGAGGCCCGTACCTTTGCATCGACCTCATCGAAGAGCTGACACCAGGGCGAGTTCACTGTCCTGATGGCAAACTCGTAAGCACAAAAGTAAAATGCAGCTTCAGCCATATCTAGGAGAAAGGTTGCAGTGAAATGTTAATAAGAAGTGAAATCCGACAAGACGGGCGGCCTTTATAACAAACATAAATGAAAGCACTGGGAAATGTTTCCTCAAACCAAACACCATGGTATGTTTTGTTTAACTGCAACACCGAGTGAACACTGCCTAAAGGTCAATAAATTACTAACTTGGTAGGAGCCCTGACATTTT
Source organism: Xiphias gladius (assembly GCF_016859285.1). Classification (NCBI taxonomy): domain Eukaryota; kingdom Metazoa; phylum Chordata; class Actinopteri; order Istiophoriformes; family Xiphiidae; genus Xiphias; species Xiphias gladius. Next base: position 11,851,909 of record NC_053410.1, read on the forward strand.
CAAATTAGAAAACAGCTCCACCTACTGTGCAGACACTCAAAGACATGCTCTGCATTCAGAAAACATTAATATCTAATGCTTTATTTTACAGGTCACTTCACAGTCTAATTTGTTACTAATTATTTGGAAAATGTAGACAGTATTAAATTGGTACACTTTGAATTAATTATGTACAATGAACTGTGAGTGGGACATTGGGAGGATTTTAGCAAGTGCATAGCAGATGAGTTGAATATGCAAAAATTTGCTCAATATTGAGGGAAGAGAAAGTTTTTCAATGATAAATGAATAATGAATTGATTTAAATGGGGCAGCTTTTAAGGAAATTCCTCTGAAAGTAAGAAACTGTGTATAAACTCAACACATCTAACTAAACAATAATGCTCAATAACGTTGTTTCTATTTTCCATATTCTCAGTACCTAATTACAAAGTTTTTTTCCAGAAAATCCCTTGGGAAATTACAGATATGTAAAATAAAAAGTGACCATTTCCTCTGCTTGGAATATAGGACATATACTCGATCAGGACAATAGTAGCTCTTTTCCTTTGGGTACCTGTCAAGTAACAGATCTGGGATCTATATTCAGTTTTATTCATACATTTAAGAAACTTAAACACATTGTACACTAAAATAAAGATAAATAAATCAGAGTAACATGCTTGTATTGGAAAAGATCGCCCTAACACAAATTTGACCACCCCCTGAGTAAAATGTAACTAAGTTGTACATTTACGCCACACTGTACTTAAGCAGTTCTGTTTAGTTTTTAACCATTGGGTTGACTCTCAGTTTTGATACTTATACTTTACTTGAGTACTTCCATTCTAAGTTACTTCCTACTACTACTACTACACTACATTTAGTTGACAGCTTACCTTGAAGCTCAAGCGTTTATAAAACAAAAACAAAAAACATTGCCATGGACCAAACACACCACTAAATGGCACTTAAACATCAATGAATTAGTTAAAATAGTCCAATAATACATTATACTGTGTACTGATATTATGCAGAGGGCTGCATTATCAATGTGGGTCTCTTTGCAAAATATAGTGAAGCTCCCATCTATAGTATAGTGTGCTGTTTGCACTGTACTTGGTTGGAGCAAGGAGCCCAATAGCAAGCGTTTACCCTGAGCCCCCAGGCAGGTTGATCTGGCCATATTTAACACACTCACAGGGGTATTATTTCATTGTGAGCACTTTTAAATTTGGTGCTTTGAGCACATTTGGCGGAAAAAACTTTTGTGCATTTACTTAAAGAAGATTTTGAATACAGGACCCTTTACTTGTAATTGGGTGTTTTAAAAATGTTGTGATTGGTATTTTGCTGAAATAAAGGATATGAACACTGACCGTCTGTGATGGCGTTGTATGGGACACTGAGACGGTCTGCGATCTTCTCCTCGACCCTCCTCATCTCGGCTCCCCGCTTGAACTTGTCCACCTCTGTCAGGGCCGTGGGGTTGTTATCGACCTCCTGCACAAACCTGGTGCACTTGTCGAAAAACCTCATGAGCGCATCGTTCACGGCGTGGTCGAACTCCTTATCTGGGTGGAGGGGGGAAGGAAAGGGTTACTGCAAATGCATCTGAGTCGTGAGCAGTGACGGCGTGGCTACCGCGCTCGTACCTCTGATGGCCCACAGCTCCGTGAGTCCAGCCTTGAAGGACAGTGTGCTGTTGACACACCTGTGCTTCGAGCTGGTCATGAATCTGATGAGTCCGCCTCGAAGGTTCTCCTCTGAAATCAGCGAGGGGAACAGCTTGGACAGCCTGACGGCCAGGTGCTTGTGATCGCTCACTCCTTTCTGGACGAGTCGGCCGTCCATGTCCTCGGTGTACCACATCGTCCACTGGGTCTTGATCTCGCGCAGCCAGCTGTCCTGGCCAGAGGCGCTGCTCTTGACGAGGTCGTAAAGCCTCTGCATCTTCTTGACGTTTTTGGCGGTCGGGTATCTGGTGCCGTGTCTTATAATGGCAGTCAGATGAATTTCGCGACATTGCGCAGACGGAGGCTGTAAAATCGACCTGTTTACAGCGAGTATGTCCTCCACGAGATACGGATTCACTTCCTCATACCTCCCCTTCGTGCTGAAATATTTGGCGATGGCCGGTATGTCTGGGTTGTCCTCGGGAACCACGTTAATGCGGAAGCAGTAGCAAAAGACGGCGATGGTGGCGAGATGAACGACACTGATTTTCCATAACAGGGTCGGCATGATGCGGCCAAATGCGTCGCCGTGTTTGGCCGTGTGCGGCCCCCACCCACCAGACCCAGAGCCGATCGACGTCGATGCGGGGCTGCCCAATCACCGCGGGACACAGAGGGTGTGATGGACTTTGAACGTCGGGTCAAAAATCTGGTCCTAAGACCTGAGTTGTTTTAGTTGCTGCTGTGCTGATTTGTCAATGGAGACGTGTTTCATCGAATTGCCTCCTTTTTCTCTTTTTTGTCGAGTCGGTAACACACAGAAAAACCTCGGACGAGGTCATCCACCATACTGGCTGCTTTAGGGCTGCAGCCGACTATTATTTTTTCGTTATCAATACATCTGAGTGATTTTCCTTAATAACTGGTTGATTGTTCATGCAATAAAATGTCAGGAAACAGGGAAAAATGGCCATCATTAATCCCCGAAGCCCAAGTTAACACATTAAAATAGCTTTGTTTTGTCAGACAAGCTGTCAAAAACCTAGTTACGTTGTTCACTGTTCATGAAACTAGCAAATGTTCACATTAGAGAAGCTGGAAGTTGGTGAATTTTTGGCATTTTTGCTTAAAAATTCAATAGAACAATAAATCGGTTTTCAAAATTGTTACGAGTTAACGTTCTGTCAATCAACTATTTGATTAATCAACTAATCATTCCAGCTATAGAGCAGTGTTTGGTCTCTGGGTGCCAGGGGAAATAATGAAAATGCCATGTATAGTGTTATTAATAAAGGCCCAACAAGAAATTTTTTGCCCTGGGCCCCCCAAGGAGATTGGCCACTTTTTAATACGTTTTACGTTTTTTTATTCTTGTGCTTATGTGCATTTTATTTCTAAAGGTGCCTTTAAAAAATGTTATAAAACTAGTCATGTAGCACTGATTTACCCTGTAGCTAAAAATACTATATTCTTCCATAATTTTTTTTATAGAGACCTATGGTGCATTCAGAATGACATATGAATTTAGAGGCTTTTATTGTATCTCCTGCAACTTGAAAAATTTCTTTGTAGTTTGCCAGCAGTGAACCATGTTTAAAGAAAATCCCTTTCCAAGATCAACGTTACACCAGAAACATACCCTGGAGGTGCATGGCACTCTTGCCATGACATTGTTAATACTGATGCATCGAAGTGACGCTGGTTTAATTAAGTTTAACTGCTTTACAAACAGTTACGTGGTTTCATCCAGTGGTTCCCAACCTGAGGGTCGGCCCCCTCCAAAGTGTCACTACATAAATCTGAGGGGTTGTGAGATGATTAATAGGTAAAGAAAGAAGAAAAAACTAAGTTATGTTACACAAAGTTGTCTTCAATTTCCTCTAATTTTTATGTGAAATAGAACATTTTAGAGGTGAAATGTCTCTTTGGTTGAACTGCTAACAGTTCATTCCGTACTTATCCAAAACATGACAAGAAGCCCAAACTAGACAATGCTTTCTTTTAAGGGCTCACAAGCCAACAGTACTGTGAACCACTGATTTAATCTTTTAGAGTATATTCATATTCTTCATATGTTTTTTAATGTAAATTTTTCATCTGAAAAACATCAGTAACTAAAACTCTCAAATGTAATGGAGTAAAAAGTACAATATTTCTGTCTGAAATGTAGTGGAGTAGACATATAAAGTACAATAAAATAGAAATACTAAAAAAAACTATAAATACATCAAAACTGTAGATAAGTACACGACCTGAGTAAATAATCTTAGTCACATCCCACACAGTTGCTCTTTTCCTTTTAATCAGTCACTAAAAATTATCCTGGCTACCTGCGAGTCAACCCCCTGGAAAAAACTAAAAGTTATTCCCCATGAAATAAAAATATCTACTGTTGCATACATATGTATGTTGATAAAAATAGTTTTTTTCTTGCTAGATTGAAATATACTGCAACATGAGACAACTCACTGGCAAAAGTGAGTAATGTTTGCAACTAGCATTTTGACTAGTCATAAATTAATTGTAGATATTTGTAATGTGAAACTGGCTAAGCTGATAACTGATTAAGGGCTTTTTATATATATAGAAATATCTATATATAGTTCTATCGGCTGGTTTGCCATATCTATGGAAACAAACCCATATCTCATAAAATCTTGATAGAGCGGCATGGAGGCCTGCTGATTGGTTAAACTGGGGAAAGTCACAGGCTTCTCGTTGAGCTGTGGCTGCAGTTTCAGGTCGCCTCCCACACAGTCAGGAGTAAGTTAGCTGCATAGGGCAACATGTGGCTGGTGCGGAAGGAGCGTTCCCTCTTTGTACCGTAGTCGATTGATGTCAGGGCATCACTTTCCTTGGGGAAGCCCAGCAGGGTAGGCAATGGCAGGATGGTTTGTACATGGCCGACCCGGACTGTCACGGCTTCTGTCACAGGCCCAGCAGGTGATGGAAGCCCATATACAGGACAAATGGGGTCTGCTGTAACAATGAAGGAGCTGTATTTCATAAGTATTAACTATATAAAACCATAAGAGAAGACAAAATACTAATACAAATCAGAATATGCAATCTGTACCAAGCAACATCTGGGTTGTTAGAACCAAGTGTTTATACCACTGTTATTTTTCAGTCTGTGTGTGTGTAAGGATACATTTTAAACCTCCATACTTGTAACTAAAGAATAGGACCGAACTAAGATGGAGGGACAAGCAGATAAAACCAGTGATATCGCTAATTATTTTATCTATTCCACTGAAAGTGTTCATGAAGGTCTTCAGCTAGTACAACCTACATTTGTATTAACTGCAGTCTTTTAGAGATCACTTACTGGTTGTCGCCGGCTGCCTTGTTCAGTTGGCCAAAAACGTCATGGAGGAGAATGCAGCTTGACTTGCCGTTGATACCATGACCATAGCCTCTTTTCCAGAATTCCCTCAGGTCACCGTTGTATTCCATAACCTGTTTGTGCAGAAAGTTCAACGGTAGCCTGTATGTTGGTGGGCTTAACGCAGTTTATGGCAACCTGCTAGTTTTACATTATGTGAGGTAAAATTTCAGGCGGCCTGACTTTTAGGTAAGCCTGTAACATGGGAAACAAACACCTTCTTTTTCCCCTCTGTAAACCTTTCCACTGTTGTACACTTGGCGATAAAGATCTCTATAAATAAAATCTATTTGTGACAGTGGATTAAAATGTAAATTTCCTGCCAAAGCTGCAGAGTATGGATATATTTGTATTTTGAAATTTGGGGCTGTTTCAGACATGTATAATACAGATGTAAATAAGCAATGAATGGTGGCTGAATTCCATTTAGCTGCTTCAGATTCAGGGTCCTGGTGTTGTGCATGCTGGCTCTCTGTCAAACTGTCATGGCTTACTGTGACACTTGAATAGAACAGAGCCATTGTTAATGTTATTTGTACAACTGTGCTTTTTCTACTTTGACAAAAACCTGTGAAAAAGGCCGATTGTTCAGGAAAACATCCCATTTGTTTTCACTGTGATAAACAACCCCATAAATAAATGAACTTGAAAAAAGCAGTTCACCTTTATGACTAACAAATATGTTATAAATGTAATAAGCCTGATAAACTCCGTAGATGACTTAAGAGAAGCATTTGATGCCACTGCCAAATTAAATGTACATACAGTTGATCACTGATGCTCTTTTACCTTTGCTTCATCCCCATCAAAGAGCTGACGCCACGGGGAGTTCACCACCTTGATGGCAAATTCATAAGCACACAAGTAAAATGCAGCTTCAGTCATATCTAGAGGAGAAATGTTAGTATAAAATGTTTAGTGTCGAAGTTACACAAGAAATGCAGCCATTTAGAAATCTGAGATACCAGAAAAATGACATACTCTCAGAATAAACTAGAAAGTACTTAGAGACTGCATACTCCCATTTAAAGCACCAAAAACTATTCATCTATCTAGTAACACTGCAGGTGCTCGGAAAGTAGTTTATCTTAATCTCATAACTGAAGAACCTGGGTAGGCATTGCTTGCTAAATTATAGTGCCTTTTTGAAGCCCATTGAACTACTTACATGCTATAAATGACAAGGTTCACCACAAACGGGTGCAGACGCCTCACTGCTTCCAAATCAGAAAACAGCTCCACCCAGTGTCAGATACCATCACTGGGATGTTCTGCACACTATCCTCCCCAACACTTACTATTTTACAATTCTTGCATTTAATGTGGTGTATAATAGCTAATATATGTATATAATCAATATGCACTTATTGTATTGTCTGTTTCAGGCTGTTTGTTTACTATGCTTGGATTAAAGGACAACACTCTCAAGAATCTGGGATTACCCTTTCATACAGGGACCTGTTATAGACCTGGGACAGATGTCCAGTATAGTCTTGAGCAGACATAGGAGAAACCCAGTGTATAGATGCGCGTATATCCTTGGGAGTTTTGATGAAGGCTAAATCTTTAGACTACATGCACGCAGGACACTCAACAGTTTAAAAAGGCAGTCTTTCTGCAGATAAGCCTGTGTGTGATGAATCTGTACTGGACAGTGAGAAGATCTGCGATCTCCTCTTGACTCTTCCTCAACTCTGGTCCCTGCTTGAACTTGTCCACCTCCGTCATAGCTGAGGGGTTGTTATCTACTTCCTGCACAAACCTGGTACACTTGTCAAAAAACCTCATCAGTGCATCGTTCACCGCATGGTAAAACTCCTTATCTGGGTAGAGAGAAAGGAAAAGGTTATTGCAAATGCATCTAAGTTGTGAACAGTGGCAGTATAATTACCATGGTCATACCTTTAATAGCCCACAGCTCTTTGAGTCCAGCCTTAAAGGACAGTGAGCTGTTGACACACCTGTGCTTTGAGCTGGTTATGAATTTGATGAGTCCACCTCGAAGCTTCTGAGTGAGGGGAACAGCTTTGACAGCCTGACGGCCAGATGCTTGTGATCACTCACACCTTTCTGGACGAGTCGGCCGTCCATGTCCTCAGTGTACCAACATCGTCCACTGGGTCTTGATCTCATGCAGCCAGTTCTCTTCACCCGAGGCGTTGTGCAGGACGATGTTGTGCAGCTGCTGAATCTCCTTGATGTTTTTGGTCGTTGGGTATCTTGTGCCGTGTCTTATTATCACAGTCAGACCAATTTTATGACATTGTGCAGATGGGGGCAGATGGATCTGTCAACATCAAGTATTTCCTCTATTAGATACAAGTTTACTTCCTCATACCTTTCTTTTGTCTTGAAATAAAACTTTTCCAAACCTAAAACACCTGTGTGACAGCATCAAAAATGGGACTGAGCAGAGTCCGGTCCAGTTTGTTTACCCCAGTTTTATCACAGCACTTCCTAAAATGTATTGTGCCTACACAATAGCCATTGATTGACAACCTCAAAAGAAAAAATAGTAAGAATGGAAAATTTAATCATTCACAGAATTCTCATCGGATATTTCAATCGACATCATATACTGTCATCCAGCTCCCGCTTGTATTTAAAAACTTGAATCATTCTTTGCAATGAAAAAATGGTTCCAGTTGAACAAAAATCCTGTGATCAATTATGTTTTTAATATCTTACTGTTGCACTGTGAAGTTGTTAGGAAAACCCCTTTGTTTAACCTTCTCTATCGCTCTCACCACAACTTTTGGATTTGATAGGTATACAAATACTATTTATCACAGCTCCAGTATTTTCCCTCCAACTGCTTTCAGATCAAAGTAGCAATGATAAAACATTCACCACAGAGCTGGAGGTTCCAGTGTGAGAACTCATCAAGATGCAGAATGATTTGGATGTTTTAGTAAAATACAGTATGTCCTTATGCAGAAGATTGTGCAGTGTTCACAGTTTCATTGACCTCTCATTTGTCATTTAATTCCCCCTCTACTCTACATTATCAGTGAGTCACAGGGGTGCCTTTTTCATTCTCATTTGTCTACCAGTTATATTTCAGCTCACTAGATGCTGTCGGGTAGAAATTCAGTCTTGTAGGATTTCACTGCATTTCACTTTAGTCTATTTTAATAGTTGCTTTTCTGGCTTTGCGCTTTATACTGAACTCATAAAGCTCTACTCATTAGTAAAAAGTCAAAAGTATTTTATATGATTTCAGTACTTAAACTCTATCATAGGGCACACAAATATCAACATGCATTTAGGTGTTTCATACTACTACTGAAAAATGTCAACATGAAACATATGCAAACTCGACAAGTGCAAAACCCCCATCTGCAGATTTTGACATCAAATATAACAAAATTCCTATAGCAGGCCGAATTCTCTCATTCACTGAAAATGACTTATTCTCAAGCAAATGTTGGTTAGAAATGTAATCTGAAAATATGTCATAAACTGCCAGGCCTATTTCCCATTTCATACATAGATATTAGCACATCTAATATCAAATGAATTAAGATAGTTCAGTTTCAGTTTTGAGTATATTTTTCCTAATTTTACTGTTCACCTTTTTTATATATATTATCTGATTGTTTTAACGGTATCTGCGGCAGTTTCACTGCTTACTGTAATTCATTAATTAATACTCTAGTATCTGTCATTTGAAATTTCCAGATTTCAGTTTGGGTTAAGTCTGTACAGGAAAACCTGTGGACTCTACTGGGTCCAGCACAGGGTACCATTCAGTGACCAGTCCATTCAAAAGTCTTTCAAATGAAACAGATTAGGTCCTAAGAGATGAATAAAACTGATCCATTACTGATCCTCGAAGGAGTCACATATCAGTTAAGGCTGTTGAGGATGTAAAGTTACCTAAAGAGGCAGCGAATGCTCTGTCAGACTAAACAGAAGAAAATGTACAGAGTGGGTATTAGCACAAGTATGCATTAAAATGTCAATTGCAGTTTTAGTGGAGTGATGCTTGCGAAGGTCAGACTGTAATTTCAACTCTGACATGTTTTATTGTGCCAAATACAGGGACTTTTTTTTTTTTTTTTAGGACTATGACTGCGAATGTCCTCCCCCTGTCACTGCCCTACTCAAGTCGACATAATCATTTATAAACAGTGGAATTGTATCATGATGATTTGATCATGTGTTATTGAAGCAGCTGTCTACATTACTGATCGAGCAATGTGTAATTAAAAACTAACAAAATGAGTGACTGAAGGTTTTGCCTTACATTTATTAAGAGTTTTGTCTGATGTCATTCATTAATGGTGGAACACAGTCGATTGCACTGAACGTCACTTTGATTATTTTATGTGATTTTCTTTATATATTGATATTGTAAAAAAACAAAAACTTTTTTTATGAATACTGCAATATTGATTTTAACCACATTGCTGCTCTACCCATTATATCAACCATTACTTTGGTAAGCCCCTTCCACAAAAGGAAGCAGTAAGGTTTCATGCTAGTTTTCTGACGTAACGTTCTTATTAGCTAAATTATCAGTACATTCAGACTGTATTTTGCTGTATTCTATCCATCTATTTTTTTTATTGTACATTAGAGCTATATTTACAAAGCACAATGTTTACTTTTTAAAAAAAAATATTTGGCGTGCTCGGACCTTCACCGACAGATGGCTTCGTTTGAGTTGAGTGTTGTTGGCTTGTGCAGCTCAAACGCTGCATTTTCTGCGAAGCACCGTTGCTGCATTCACGTGCTCCTCCGGCTGTCCAACTTTAGTAGTTAAATTGTAAAAACGTCTCTTGTCGCGCATTCATTCTCAAAATAAATGATTAAATTCATCGTAGTATTGTTCTTTTTTTTCTTTTTTTTTTTTGGAAATAGAATGTGTTGCTGCGACCCGTCACGCCATACGCCGTCGTTTAGTCATACAGGCAACGTAAGTATCGTCAATTTTGACCTACATTTCTGATGGGGCGTGAAGGCAGCACGGGTGACGGTATGAAGGGAGCTCCCCACTTTTCCAGTCACAAACCACCTACCCATGAAAGCCCAATGAAGCGATCCGTACCACATTGCGGTGGTAACAGCTACAATTAGAGAAGTCCTTCAAGATTTCGACAGCAAGGTAATTACATTAAACACACATTTAATACTGTTTTGTAGAAAGCAGACCTATCCAAACGCTGAGCCCTCTCAGCCCCGTGTAGGGTCGGTTAGTTGACACAGTGACTCCAAGTCGTGCCAAGGTAACTGCTAGTTAATGTGTTATACAAACTTTCAGATAAACAGCTGTATTGTAGCACACGTTAAGCGGCGTTACTCTACCATGTACAAAATTTGACGGACCATTTCTTAACGTTATATTTACCACCAAACGTCAGCTAACTAACCTTGCTCACTGGCCTTGTGTTGAAACCTTTTATCAATTGACGACAAAACATCTTCCGTTAGAGTTAATCCAGATTCAACGTGATGGGCGGCGAAGCTACACCCAGTCCGCGGTGTGTTAATGTCGACCTAGAGCTGGTTAATATGTAGTTTGCAAAAACAAATACACATTTCGCAGCACTGTAAACCACAAACATGTAGCTAACCGTTACCCCAAAGATCACAGTGTGGACTGTATTGTAGCTAGCTAGCGAGCTAGCTAGCTAAATGCTGAAGACGCAGGCTTGCCTATCTATTTTTAGGTTTTCAGACTATAAGCTTTTAAGCCACACTATACAGCGGCTGCTGACGTCTCAATGTGAATGAAAGCAGTGTTTTAAGCCCGTTGAGCCACCTGTTTCAGCCATGATTTTGATGTAACGCTGTCTCACCGGTGTGCCCACTAACGTTACAGTGGCAGCACATCGCCGAAAATATTTTCAGCTGTTTTTTTCTCTGTAAATATTAATATAGAGTTCTAACGGCAGTCAAACATTTTTCTCTGCTCTCTCCTCTTGACAGGGTCACATTAGAGGTCTGTTTCGCCTCGTTTATTCGACTAAAAGCGGGGCGGAACGGGTGACCTGATTTAGCATTGTTTTCCACAAAGTCTTATAGTGTAGACATGTCCCTTCCTCTTTTAGGGAAAGAGGGGGCTAACTTGATCACAGATGTGTTTGAACAGTTGTGTCGTTGGAAAAACCCACACATGCCCTGTTAGCAAGACATGCTGTGTATGACAGCTAACCCAAGATCCGCTAAGGCCACAGTAAAAGGCTGTGATCAAAATAAACAGGGAGACGTCTGTGTGAGGGAACTGGGGAGAAAGCAGCTTTTCACAGACATAAACAGTGTAAATGCCGTCTGTGTAAAGGCTGCATAATGTAAAGTAAGTCAATGGGGTGTGTTGTTGTCACTGCATCCAGCCCAGTTGCAGAGAAAACCTCATTGCTGTAGCAAAGCATGTCAGACTATCAACAAGCAAACTGGTATGTTTGACAAGCAAGACACAGCAGTTTCTTGTCTTTTAGTGGTAACAATGAGTATTCTGTAGGCAAAGCTATGATTCAGCCTTGGAAAACTGCTGACAACCAAACTTACTAACAGTATCCTAGATCATCAACTTTCTCTGGAAGAAAAGCACCTTCTTACCACTGCTGTGAATAGAGAAAAGGCAAACTCTGTTTTTGTGAGTGATATTTAATTTTCCAACTCCAGAAAAGAACACAAACTCCTTCTCTGGTTGCTCGTTGCTTCCATAGGCTGCAGTTCACTTAATGACAATAGAGCGTGGTGTCATTTTTATGAATGAACGTAGCATAAGTTTACTGGATATGACCCATCAATTAGTCAGAGTTTCACATTATAATTCCATAGCTAACTGATTATTAGCGTCCCTTCTAATGATTTTTGCACTTATCTGTATCACATGTTTGTGTCATCTTCTGCAAATATCTGATCTTGATTTTGAAGACAGAATTAGGAAAGATATACAAGTCACAAATATTAACAGGACAGTAAGAGGAAGTGAGATGAGACTCATACAGAAACTCGGAGTTGAGGAAAGAATGCGAGAGAGGGACAAGGCCAACAGATGAGAGCAGATGCAGAGACACAAAAGGGAAAGGATGAGCACACACACTACAAATCTTTAGTTAAATGTAGCCTCTCTGTCTAAAGACACACTGAGAGTGTTAACAGCGCATATGTTTGGTGTTTATAAATTGAGTAAAAGCCTGAAGGTGTTTTGATAAAGTGATCATACCCATAACCCCCGTAAATACCTGACTAATCACTTCTCCACTGCATGAGCAGAACAGACTTTAGCAATACACTCCTACACTTAACAATTAACAATGGTTTCTTAACATTTAGATGAAAACATCAGCTCAGAAAGTATTATAACTATTATATACAACTTAGTATATATATTTCAAGACTAGAGCAAGCACGATCATTAAAATTGTATAATCAAAGCCCCCATTCTAAGTATAAATACACTCTATAGAGTGTACATTCTTAAAATATATATACTAAGTTGTGTGTGTGTGTGTGTATATGAGTACCATTACATCTATCTTTAAAAAAGTTTATAATGGTGACAACCTATAATAGAATTAACACTTGTATGACAATGTCAACAAAGCTGGGCATCATACGCATCACAAAAGTAGATTTTATGGCAGAACAGTTCTATTGGATTGTATTGTATTTTACATATGCCCCTAATAAAGTGGCCACTCAGTGTATGTTGGACCATTTGACCTTTTGTCTCCATCACACAGATTAATTTAATTTGTTTTGTCTTGTTACCATATCTTCAGCTGTCCACTCCACAGATGATATCTAACCACCTGTACTTAACTTAAGGGTAAATTCTGAGTGTAGCCAACAGTATACACATTGATGCAAATGTTTGTTTGCCTGACCAAGCCTGAAGGATTCTTGGTAAGATCAAACTGTTGCTCATCCAAATTTGTTGTTGCTGTTGATACAGTGTACAGATTCCTGGCAATTACCCTAATGTTTGTTTTGTTGTTTTACCTATCAGTTTATTTTTAAATAGGTTACTGGTCAAAGCGGCTTCAGGTATCAAATGGAAAAATACTATTTGGGTCTTTTATACATTCTAAAATTGATATACATTTGACAATGTTTATTGGACCTTTCTAAAATGATTACGAATTTTCAAATGTGTGTATCTTCTCCTCTCCAGCGTATTTGAGCCTCAGTACTCAAACCACAGCTTGGGTATAATGCTCTTAATTGATGGCCTTGGCTTGTTTGTTGTTCTAGCATATGGCACTACAATGTTAGTGCCAGCCAACAGCCATTGATCATTTGATTTCCATCATAATTTTGCCTCTAGAGAAACAATATGTAATGGCTCTAATCTTGTTTCTGCCATAATTAGAAACACATGAAGTTTTACTGCCACTCACATGATGTCCCAGTTTCCCATGGCCTACAACTGCTTTTTGGAAATCTAGGCTACTAGAACTTTGATGTAGGTTATTTTTTGTATTTCAGAAAAGAAATTATATTAGAATACTGGATGAAATTTTAATAACCCTTGTAGGACAAAAGGGCAGTGTTTAAGTAGTCTAATATCCTCACTTGGCAGGGCTTTGTTTGAATAACAAAGGAGCCACACAGACTTTAAGTGAGTTTGGCACCATTTGACTAGAAATAATGTGTATGTGGGGTTTTATATTAGACTAGAAGATGCAGGTACCTGACAAATGTAGTGGCAAATGCATGTGGACAAGGGTGGGCAGCGGGAGTAATGGTAAGGGATTTTAAGTGGTGCAAGAGGCCCCTTTGAAAGCCAGCTTGTTTTCTGTTTTGTGTAATTGTCTAGCTTGCTTACACCTGAGCTTGGTAACCCCCTGTCCTGACTTATTTCGTGTAGCTTTGACTCTCTCCTCCTGTATTTCATATATTTAGATCAAGTTTCTCTGGGTTTTTGTTTTACATACATTTCAAAAGAGTCTTTTCAATTTAAGGTACTTTAAGTAAATCCGGCAACTAAGTAGCCTTACTGCTGTAAACCTACTCCTGCCCTAATTTTTGCAAATTTTGGCCTATTTTAAATGCAAAATGCAACTTGATGCTATATCGATGGTAGATGGTGTGATTTTGGCCAGTGGCAGGTCAGATTGCAACTGACCTTGAAGGAAGACTATACATTAATTAAAATGTAATTATGTAGGTACATTGTGTGAATGTTAAAGAGACCCTAACTAACAAAGCAGGGCTAAAAAAATCTGGTGAGAGATGGTTTCTTTTTCCATAGGAACTTGAAACTCCACCACCTCCTTGTATGTTAATGGTATAGTGTGCATCTTTTGTGTAAAAAAAAAAAAAAAAGCCTCTCTGCATTAATGTGTAGTTGAAGTATCTTGTTTCTTTTTTTTCTCTTGTAATCATTTTAAAATGGTTGTCATAAGGGAGGAACTTGCTGTAGATTACTTTACTGTATTTGCATGTAAGGAGGCGTGTCCGTAATACTTCTTTTTTGGAAATTGTACAGTTCCAGGCAACAGTGAAATAAGCTTTATGACCATACATTCCTGTATACTTTAACGTACAGTATTATAACTCTGTCTGCATTTATGGGTGTTGCCATTTGACTAACTCTTTTTAAGGCCCGTTTACACTTCATGGTTAAAGAATGCAACAGTGTAAATAACATGATTGAACTGAGAAATGACTGGAAACACACACTGTTGCAGTTGTGTCAGTGTGCCTCCATCCAGGAGCATATGAACCACTGGCTGATTGTGGAGGATATTTTTTTTTTTCTTTCCTTCCTAGTGAATATGGTTTATCTTATGGTACTATGGAGTTTTAAAGTCATCAGGCATGATCATCAAAGTGGTACAATGGATGACAACTTTATATGAAAATTGTGTAATTCAACATAACAGCCTCCAAAATGCTGACAGAGCTTCATTCAGGCCAGTAGGGAGATATAAGGTTATGTTATGGTGTTTTAAATTGTAGATTGTTTACATTCACTTTAAGTCCAAGAAAGGCATGTATTTTGCAAATTGTGTTGTGTGAAAGAAAGTATACCACAATGTTTATTGAGTTTCTTTAACTTAGCCCTTGTTACAGGGTTTCACTGATTATTCAAGAGTGCTGTTGGTAAGAAACACAATTTTCTATTTTTACCCAAGTTGTCAGCCTTAAGAAAAGTGTTGCTAGTGTCCAAAAATGCAAAGTAATGGGAAGTCTTTTAAGCTGTCAGTCTTGTCAGTTGACACAGAACTTTTGCACTTTAGATAGTTGATATATGAAAAGATGGGCTAAATGCTGTGCTGAAAACTAATTACTCCCTGTTGACAACGAGTCCCCTGTGTGATATTCTAGATATTATTTCTGATGTGTCTGCGCCACATACAATTGAACAGAGCGTCTAGGCAAGTTGTGTGTTGGTCCTCTGGGGCTGTGAGGGCCTGACACCCTCATCAGTGACTCATAAAGCTGCAGGTGATTTTCTCATTAGCAGATAGCAACTACCAGTACATTGGTTGTTGTGCAATTCAGCTCAGCTTCTCCGAGACTTCTGCAAGAGCCATCTATGTTTTACGGTCTGTCTCATCTCTACCCTTGGCCAAACATGTTGCTCTGTTAATTAACAGACTAGTTGAACATAATAATTGTTCAGTAAATGTAGGGTTGCTAGAGTCTTTATGTTGAAGCATATTTTGAACTAGGTTGATTTGGCATTATTGACTTTATCATACTTCATTGTTTTCTTTATTATATCATGACAGATTAGCTAAATGGTTTTGTAACATTGTAGTAGAGGAAAATGTTGCATCTGCCCCTTAACACTTCGTCAACTTTAGCTTAAATTATATAGGGATGAATGATGAAGTGATCAAGGTATTTAGTCACTTAAAAACTGACGTTGCAAAGGAATAGAAATGGTTAATTTTATTGAAAATATTATTCCAAGGAAATTTTATGTGTCAAAACGGTAGAAAAGTGGATACTACACTTTCTGAATGTAGTTTAGTTTAACAATGCAGATGATGCAGCCAATCATATAGTTATGACCATAATTAAGTTACACTCTTACCTACTATTTGGAATGGGAAGGTTTTCACTCTCCCTCTACCCCTGTCGTCTTACTTAAGTACAAATAAGAGGTGCCATGTTCCTAGGTAGTAGTAGTAGGAGGTTATGTAATCCACATTTTGAAAATTCTGTTGTCAGCCATTATGGATCCATTTACCTTGTTTCTAACAAGACTGTTCAGACATGTCATGTAAATGTAATTATTTTTATCTAATATGAGTTTACATATCTGCTATTAAAAGAAGCTTGGTATTGTCTTGAGTCATGGGTCCCTGAGGTGACGATTAATCTGTTGCTCAAGGAAGCCATAGAGTGAAGAAAACACTTGGGACAGCATGGGAAGATTATTTCTTGACTATAGGCAAAAATAAACAAGTGTAAGTGTAGTATAAAAATGTAAAATTGATGTTTGTGCTGATTCAAATTTACTTTTAAAGGACATGTTATACTGTAACACTCATCTGCATTGGTTTTAATATTGATTTGGTGTTGCTGAAGGCTCCAAGGCGATCTTGATTTAGGAATGCATAGAGAGGTAGAGCATAATCATACAGTTAATACAATCATGTTAATGGTTTTGATGATATTTATTGCTGGCTATACACTGGACATTTGTATGAAATATAAGCAAGCAGAACACTTAAACACTAATGGAGGTTTTGTTTTATAGCTAAGTGAGTTACACAGTCAAGTTAATTTATTTATAAGTGCATGTAAGTCATTAACAAGGTAAACACCAAAACATGATTACAACAAAATATCAAAACACGGTTAGAAATTGGACACAGTAGTGAAAGATAAATTTAAAAATGAATAAATACAATTTTGAAAAAACAAGTAAAATAGTCATTCAAGAGTTTTAAGTTAATTTGAACTTGGGTAAAAGGAAGAAATGTGAAAAAAAAAGTTTTCATTGGGGCTATTTTGGAAGCAAAAAAATGTTCCTGGAAAGACCATGTCAATGATGAACTTTTCCAAATAAATTTTTCATTGGTATTGGGTTGGTGGCAGAAATCTCAAAGCCTTGGCACAATACAGAAACTATGTGAATGGATAGCAAGTGGTAAAGTGTTTGGCTGGAGTGAACACATAGTCATCCTATGTGTTCACTCAAGCCAAACACTTTTGAATCATTTAGTCTATCCCTCCCAAACACATCAATGAAGATAGGCTAAGTACTGGTGGTCGCTGAGCATCTTGGAAATTTTCAGTGCATAACCAAAGTTATGTAAGGTGTATTTGACCTCTGTGTATGAGTGATTTGACCAGAGTTCTTCTCATTTTGAATGTTTTCTGGTCAGTGGTCATACTTGATTCTAACTCTGGGGCTGAACTAGTAGTGTGTAATCCTCAACAGGAACGTTAACCGTTAATTTTTAACCATAGTATCTTTCACTTTAACCAGGCTGACCCAGTCGTGTAAATATTGGCCTTGCATTGTCTACCTGTGGGGTATTTGTATACTAAGTGTAAAGGGATACAGGTGAGAGCATGTTGTTCCCTCATAGTTCATTTGTCTCGCAGGATAAAAAACCTGTAAAGTGATGCTGCTCTTTCAAAAACTTTGCACAAAGAAAAGGACAACACCCTTAGGGCACAAGTTAAGGGGGAATATCGTCTTTGTTTGGTTTTTTTATGCAACTGACATTGCTTGCAGGTTGTGCAATGTCAAGTCTGTTTTAACTAACCAAAGATTTGACCATTTTGTGTAAATGTATCGCATACGGATAACCTGGTCAAATGCAACATGAGATGTCACACATGAGAACTAACAGTGAAATCATGAACAAGACTGGTCTGTTGGCCTATGTGAATGAGGCAATTTTGTCTTCATTTGGACTGGGGCATCAGCAAAACGTTTTATGAATTGACCCACATTTCTACCATTTTAGAAGTTGACCTGATTTTAAACAAACATAGCTAAACAACAACAGAGACTCATGACTTTGTTATTTTCTCAATAATCAATTAATTGTTTAGTCCCACGAAATGTCAAAAAATAATGAAAACATTTCTCCACGCCCCTAGTGTTGTTTTCATATTTCTTGTTTTGTTTGACCGTCCAAAGCCCAAAGATATTCAGTTTACCGTTACACTTATGTCAAAGAAAGGCAGAAAGTCCTCACATTTGAGAAGCTGAGAATTTTGGGGCTTTTTTGCTTGAGAAGAGAATGAAATGATTAATCAATTATCAGATTATTTACACATCACTTTTCTGTCAAATGACTAATTCACTAATTGTTGCAGCTCTACTTTATTCACTAACATGCTGTTATAACATGAGGAAAAGTTGTTTTGCATTATGGTATTTGACCTCAACTCTCATATCCTGTCAAACATAGTTGCTAAAAACAAAAATAGTGAGTGATCCAATGAGTCTGTTTGTCAGTTTGTATCCAGCAAGACAAAACTGATACTGGTATCATCATTGCGCATCCGCACCTCTTTTGTTCTTCTGTAATCAGTTTTTTATTTGGAATTTTTCGATTTTGCTATACCCTTCTAGTTAACCTTGTTTTTAAGCTTGTGTACTCAATATCTTTGCAACTTTCCAATTCCTTTTGAATATCGCTTGAGGTCCATATTTCCAGCAGTGTATACGTTTGTTTAAAGGATCGCTGAATTATGTTTTTCATCTAGTCATATCTCAAAGCTCCTCTTGCTGCTCATTGCTTCTAGTTGCCTAAGAACAAGGTTAGTTTTACATGATGATGACAATGCCCAACACTTGTCATGGGTACCGTGATGGAAACACATGAATGGTTGCAGATTTTATTTCAGCAACCAGCTCAAGCATAGACATGCTGTTGTTGTGAAAAGCCCTTATTATGACGACATCCTGATTTGAGTGTTTAGTGATTGTTACTGTTACCTAAGAGACATACTGTATTTGTCAAAAAAATAGCTGCATATTCCGGTTAACATAGTAATGCTGGAAAACCCCCCCCCAGGTTAATGTGCCTGTGCGTGTATATATGTATGTGTGCGTGCATGTCTTGTGTGTTGAGTCTCTGTACTGTATATCTGTAATCACATCCCAGAAATATTCACGTATCTGTACTTCTGCAATTTGAAAAAAGGCCATTCTTTTCACTGGGAGAAGTTGTAGCTGTTTATTTTTTGAGGGCCAAAAAAAAAAAAAAAAAAAAAAGACAATACATGAATGAGCAGCAGGAAACAAGTGTGCAGCAATAGAGACAGAGTAGGAGAAAGGACAACAAATCAGCACTGGTTCCTGATCATGCAGGCAGGCAGGGGGATGAAGGAAGAGGTGGAAACTAAAAGACAGAGAGTGGAGACAGGTCAGAGAAACAATTTTCCTCCTCTATGAGGTCAGTGCTGTGGGAGAGGAGGGAATTTTGGAATGCAAAACTAAGAGCAATAAGTTGAATGGCACAGGTGCCCAGGAGCTCAAAAGTAGAAATGCAACAGGTTACTATCAAGACAAAATATTTAGTAACTGCATGTCTAGATGTAACCTGTAGCAGTGGCAGAGCCAGTTTGGTTTCAATCATTGGTCTGTCTTCTCACTAGAAGTTGTTATACCTGATCTGAACTGACTTTCCACTTCTCTGAAAGGCAGTTAAAAGCCATTGTGACTGAGTCATTTGTTCCCACTTTTGGCTGCCTAAAGATGGGCTACGGATGGTGCGTTTATGTTTGTGTCGGCTTGACATATTGTCGCTCTTGGGTGGGATTTTTTTCTGTTGATGTCACATGTGCTAAACCACCCAACTCCACACACCCCCTTCCCACCCTTCCCCTTGGGCCCCACCAAACTTTCAGGTGGGAAAAATTTACCACATGTGGGAGGAGTGCAGTTTTCTTTGACTGCGATCCAGTCCCATTTTCAGTTTTAAGTCACTTTTTATCAGTTTCTCCAGTGAGCACTGCTAATTTAGCTATATTGCTCCCTGTGCTGTTGTCACTTTTAGTTTTGCTGTTGTCACTTTTGTGGTGGCAGTTTCGCTGATTAAGGTGTATGCAGCAGAAACAGATCTAAAAAGTAGAGGAAGTGGTGACATGAAACACATCAAAGTTCTAACCTATTCCCATGATGTTTCAAATCGGTTCAGTCGTAGACTGCTGCATCACCAAGATGCCTCCTCAGTGCTGCTTTGATGTGATGTTTCCCTCACGATTGGTGTCTGTTTCATTCAGGCCATGCTGTTGCATTTATAGCCGTTTAATAACAATAGGTTATTCACTTTAGAATGGAAGAAGCAAGAAATGTAAAATTGCAACTAACAGTTATTTTCATTATAGATTAATCTGCCTTTTATTTTTTTCGATTAATCGTTTGGTATAAGAAAAATCACAATCACAACTTTGCAGAGGCCAGGTTGACATCTTTAAATGTCTTGTTTTGTTTGACCAAAAGTGTAAAACCCAAGGTATTCACTTTAGTATCATATTACAAAGAGAAGCCGCAAATCCTGCCATTTTAGAAGCTGGAAGCTGAGAATGTTTTTGCATTTTCTAACTATTTTGCTTGAAAAATGACAATAATTTTTCTGTACTAATCATTTCACAACCAGCTGCCAAGCCAGTGCTTTACCCATCAAACTGAAATCCACCCACTAAAGCAGTCAGGCTCATTGAGTCTTTCCACACACACATGGAGTATACACAGAGGTGGGTATTTTTTTTAGCTAGTGCACATAGCTGTACTACGCTGAAAATCATTAAAGAGGTCAAATTTTAATTACTTAAAGCAAGAAAAGTTAGCTTTGCTTTGCACGTGAGAACAGCGTCAGAGAATAAAATCAAAGTAAACGTTGTAAAGCTAGCGCTACTGTATGGTCCCTGTATCACTTATTAATTAAGAGTGAACTCTGCTGGCTTATGAGCAGTTTGAAGATGCAAAGTTTAGATGGTTTATGTCCTTCTAAAAACCCTCAAATATCCCATCTCTATCGTCTTCTGTGTGTGTCTGTGCGTGTCTGTGTGCGTGTGTTTGTGTGTCTGTGTGCGTGTGTGTGTGATGTCTAATGTTCCGGTCAAGTAAAAAAAAAAACAAAGGGAAAAAAAAAGAGAACCACTTCCCTAAACACCTTTAAACAACCTTCGACAGCGTGGCACGTAACGATCCTATCCTCTTGTGTTGTCTTCCTCTGGTGTGTCGTATTTACAAAGGTTCTGAAAGGAAACCAAAGCCTCTGTCTTTTGTTTAGGGAGGGGCTTCAGTTTTTATCTTTATCTTGTATCAAAATTCACAAGATCATAAGGCTGAAGCATTTCCAATCTTTCCTCTGATTCTGTAGTTCTCTGCCCTCAAACAATATTGTCCTGAGGTCATGTTTAATCAGATTTCCATCTCTTTTTCTTGTGGCTGAAACATCCTGCTACTTGGTCTTTAGGTGTTGATTAACCTCCGCGATCAAAGAAATGTGAATCTTCACGCTCCGTCACACTCTTTTTCCATCACCGAAATAGATATACATATTCTCATGAAATTTTAGCATACAAAACACAGCTAATTTTGAAATTGATAGCACCCTCGTATTCAGGATTTCTGGGGAGTTCCCCTGTAATCGGAATCCTGGGTAAATAAAGTTAGTTTATTAGTCTCAGGATTAGTTAGTTTTTTCCACTGCCAGCTCAGTTGAGTCAGATTATTTCTTCATGCTGTAAGCTGATTCATGGACCAAAGGTCCTCAGCACACAGCTGACTCAGTGACAGCTTATCTTTGATCTGTCTCAACTGCACACTGTTAACAGACTGAGGTAAGTGCTCCTTGTCTCAGTTTCTCTTTAGCTCCAATAAATCCTTTTCCCCTTTGCACTCTTCACACTATGTTAAGGCACACAGCTGGGTTGTCACATAGCAATGAGGAGTCTCATGCTGTGCTGTTTGAACGCCATCCATATGCTTATTTTTACACTTCCGCCTCAGTGTTTGTATGTTACATTAGGTTATTAGGTCAGATTGTTCTACAGACCTAAGCAGGAATAAATCTGATGCCAGGTGTTGTCATGAGTTCTACATGACCCAGCTTGTAGCCCATTTTATTTGGCTCTGTTTTTCTGGCCTAAATGAACGGGCCTCTGAACAGAGCCGAGGTGAGATGAGGTACTGATGTGCAGTTTGTTGTCCTGCCAACCAGCCAGCCTGCCAGTGTATTTAGCTGCTATTGGCCTGAGCTGAGCTGGCTGTGCAGGGGCCTGCCTGCTGGCTCATAGCCCTCTTTACAGGGGTGGGGCTCTCTCAGTGCTGACCTTCACTCTGATTTATGATTTCCTCCTGCAGTCTGTTTCCCTACCATCCTCCTCCTTTCCTTCTCCTGTCCATGCAGTAGATCAGAACTTGGCTTCCAGCTGTACCTCAAACTCCCCTGAACATAAGCATGGACACCCTGTGTCAAACAACCATCATCGGGGTTTATAAAAAATGCATGATATGCAGCAGATTTGTGGGGTAATTCTGTTAATACTAAGCTTAGGCGGTTTCCAGAAGCCTGGATGAGAAACACACACTATGGAAAAATTCAATCACAGGATTGTATTAGAGCTGCAACAGTTAGTTGATTAATTGAGTAATTAATCAAAACGCGTACAGTGTAGGAACTGTTAGATTTTCATAGATTTTTTGTTTGTCTTGAGGTATAAATTGGTTAACTAACCTAAATTACATGGTGAGTTGACTTGGCAGTCTATCTGTGCACACACTGTAATATTAGTGGTTTTGAACCAGAAACCCATTCATGCGGGCAGTTCAAAAGCACTTCTTGCACTTCTTGTGTGTGTTGACACTGAAACTCAGTGGAGAAGAGGGTTATGTGTAAAAGAGCTAATCCACTCAGTATGTTACCAGTGATGTACGAAAGGTTTCCCTGCAGTGAGGATCAAAGAGGGGAAACCTGCCGATCGATTGAGTCGTCATTCTGTTGTTGTTATTGTTTTAAAAGCTTTATAATGATGACAACTTTTCATTTAATGTTTTATGGCTGTGAAATTGAGCTTAAGTGGTTTCATCTGTGATTTTCAGTAGTTTAGTGTTGGCCGAACAACCTGTGCGTCGTGCTGCTCTCCTATTCAGTGAGTATATATACAGGTTTCCTGGTCTGGCCAGGCAGCCAGTCCAGGACTATACTCACCAGAGTTTGGTAGTCATCACTAGCATTATGACTCATTTTTCCTTTATAGTTGTGGAGAATGAGGGAAGTGGATAGCAATCACTGCATTCTGATTCAGTGTTTTATTTTTCCTTTTAACAGGGGTGCAGTGTGTGAGTGTGGGGGGGCTGATGAAGTGAGGAAAGCCAGAGGAGACCACTGTGGTTCACCTGCTATCTATTGTCCCTAACCCTGATTGACCCTGCTGCCTACTTTCGCTAAATAATTTCAAGGAGAGGCTGGGGTCCCTCTGGGTGCAAGAATCACCATGTGCCAAAACTGGAGAGGACTTCCCACTGCCCCATAAGACTGCCAAACCTCTTGTGAACCTTCCTCTCTAGTCTGAGGACCCTCCTTATCCTCCACGTTGCCCACTGGCAAAGATGAAGACAGTGGCGGCATGGTCAGTAGAGGACGTCTCTGACTGGCTGAGCAAAGAGGGGATGTCAGAGTATATAGATGCCCTCCGCCACACGGACGGCCCTGCCATGCTCAGGCTCACCGAGGCAGATTTCCAGAATCCTCCCCTCTCGCTGGTGTCATCTGATGGCGGGCAGCAGATGATGGAGCGACTAGAGACGCTGCGGATAGAGAACCATATGGAGGCTCACAAAAACGGTCACGCAAACGGGCATGCAGGTGGGCTGCCTAATGGGACAAGCAAGCCCCAGAGGAATGGCACACTGGGGGCGAAGGACATTAGGATAGAGATGGTCCACATCCCCATCCCTACAATGGAAGCGAAACACTCCTCATTCCCTGCTGAGTGGAGGAAGACGGGCATAGCATTTTTCTATGCAGTGGTGTGCTTTGTTACCACCACTGTTGTCATTTCAGTGGTCCATGAGAGAGTACCACCAAAGGAGCATACCCCACCACTGCCTGATAAGTTCTTTGACCTGTTTGACAGGGTGGAGTGGGCCTTCTCCATCTGTGAGATTAATGGCATGTTGCTGGTGGGACTCTGGCTTATACAATGGATTCTACTCAAGCACAGGTACAGTCAGAGTTCAGTAAGCAAAAAAATAAAATAAATAAAATCTGACTTTGAATCTGAATACCAACTAAATGAAAATGTCATGTTATTCATTTTCTTTGCCTTTTTTTCCAGGTCAATTATAGGTAGGCGGTTCTTTTTCATTGTGGGCACACTCTATCTGTACCGGTGTATTACCATGTACATCACCACTCTGCCTGTTCCTGGGATGCACTTCAAATGCTCTCCTAAGGTATAATACATGCACATTATTATTTCTCTCACCACTATGAAAGGTCTGTTTCTTACTTAACTGCTTTTGGAACGAACATCCTGAACTGGCAAGTTGAGCAAACAAATGAGACCTCTTTTGTGAGCTGAAAGCCTTTGAGTGTTCTCCACTGACCATTGATTGATTGTGCATGCCCATTCTTTTATTAGTAAGAGGGGGTTCGAGTGGTTACTCTACTTTTTTGTAGTTCCTGTGCGATAGTGATGCAAATACTTTACTAGAAAAGCAGTTTCATATGTATTTACTTCAAGCCACTGTGTGCAGAATTGCACATTCATTTTTTGTTAATAGAGAGATTAGACAATCCTGGTGAAAATAGATGATAAAATAGATGCAGTCTATGCGTTGTCTCCACATCCTGTAGTTCATAAAGCTCATGCATGCACTGTTTCCTTTTGTGGCATCAAATGTAAACAATAACCCTTTTTCTCATGCACTGAATTTCCTATAAATATTTTCGAGATATATTATTACTATACATTAGTATTTGCACTTTGTGCTACTTTTTGTTTCACCAATACCACCACTAATATTTTAGGGGAAATGTTAGTGGAATATAATACTATCCACTGTTTTTCTTTACCCAGCAGCATTACAATGCTTGTTAGTGTTGAATGCTTTAACACTCTGAAAAGGACCATTCTTCATACAGTAAATTGGTATATTTACTACATTTTGCTGCTCATTAATTTGTGTTTTAACTAAAAATTTTGAATGCAGGAGTTTAACATAACCGATTATTTTTACACTGTATTACCATAATTTCTTGAGTGAAGCATCAGGACACCTGTTACCTCTGTTCCATCTGTAACCTCAAATTAGATCACTTTGTAGCAAAAGTCAGAGAATTTGAAAAAGCTGTACTTACAAAATATTGACGAGGAAAAATATCCACACGCAGTGTAAGATTATCTCAAAAGCAATGGAAAAAGTAATTTAGAGGTGGCATTACAGTTGATTCTAGACTCAGGTGGAAAACTTGATCGTAGTTGTCCTCACCAATGCCATGAAGAAATGAACACTTCCGTCTGGATTAATTCATGTTGTGCTGCTGTATTCTCTTTCTCTCCCTCATATCCTGCTTTTTACATTTCTGTAGCAGGTACCATTGATATTATCAGCTACTATACTTTTTTTTTTAATAAAATGAAGAGGATGTAATGTATGGCTGTTTCTTTCAGCTTCTTGGGAACTGGGAGGCACAGATGAGGAGAATAATGAGGATGATTGCTGGTGGGGGCCTATCCATCACAGGTTCCCACACCATGTGTGGAGATTATCTGTACAGTGGCCACACCGTCATGTTAACACTAACGTACCTCTTCATCAAGGAGTGTAAGTTCCACTGTGTCTATATTATAGTTTAAGTAAGAATGTACTGGAAGGTTTAACCTCTAGGACACACATGAAGCTGATTTTACCTTCTCAAACTCTCTTTATGTTTAGTAATATGCAGCAGATCATTATGATGACCCCCATCTGTCATAATTCCTTCAGAGGGTCAGATCAGATGTCAGAAGAAAGGCATTGATCAGAAATGGTGACTGGGCTGTTTAAACCATGTGGCTTTAAATGCCAAGAGTAAGCACGTTCTCGATCACAGCTACATGTAAATGTTGACTGTCATTGCTCACTTGTGCATGATCTCCAGATGTATTAATTTTGATTCTTAAATTGGCATTAAGATGTACTTATCGAAACATATGCTCAATTTCATAGCTGATGGTTGAGGTTCTCACACACACCTTAATTTCTCAGTGCTATCTGTACCTTGCTCTTAACATGCAGTATTTCTCGACTTTGGCAACATTACCCCTAAATTCTGTCAGGAAATGTAGATGCAATGGAAACGTAATGTAAATATTGCACCGTTAACTTATGCATCTGTTAACATGTGAGTTTCAATGTGCAGAGACATTGCTCCGTTACATAACTACATTTTCAGGTATCAGCAGGCATTTCCTTCGCCTAACTAACTTGGTTTACACCTCCAAGTGGCTCCAGATGAAGTGCCACGGTCGGAGGTTGTCACATTTTAACTGCTTTGACAAGTTGTGGAGATTATTACATTTCTCATGCAAGCTTTTAGTAAACACTTCCTTCTTCTGCTACATCACATGGTCCTACAATGATTTTCCACTGAGTTCATGTGGACAAACCTGATTGATGCAGCAGTGGCATCTAGTGGTGAAAAGGACAACAGTTTGATTAATACTTAATGCCACATTGGCCCTTCTCAGCTTTTGAGGCCAAATACAGTTTTTTTTCCAGCAGCTAGCTGACATTCACTGGCCCATTTAGCTGTTAGAGATAGTTTCACCTCTTCCCTAAAGTCAGTACTGTTGGTTTGATCTGATTCTTTGGTGCATTAACCCTGCTGAGGTGTGTTTTTAATTTTTTAATTTTTTATGTTTAATTGGCAGATTCCCCCAAGCGGTTCTGGTGGTACCACTGGTTTTGCTGGATCTTAAGTGCTGTGGGAATTTTTTGCATCCTTCTGGCCCATGACCACTATACTGTGGATGTGGTAGTGGCATACTTTATCACTACACGCCTCTTCTGGTGGTACCACACTATGGCCAACCAGCAGGTAAGTACAACCTGCTGCACAGGTTATGTTGCTCTTTTGGATTTTGAATTAAAGTAAAAGTGAAATGAGTATGAATAATTAGAAGGCTTTATTAAGTGCATTTGCCCTGTGGTCCTCATTCAAGCACTTTCCTTTTGGCATTAAAGAATTGAATGTATCTTGTATTCAGGGTTGGACGACATGACAATAATCAGTATAATGTGATAAGATGGATATTCATCAACTGTCAGAGACTTCATCATTCGTTTTATACTGAGGCAGCTATCCCTTTAAAGGAATAGTTTAATGTTTTGGGAAATATACTTATTCACTTTTTTTGCCATAACTTAAAGACTGGAAATAGTCTGGCACAAAACCCCCCTGTAATATTTACAAGTCACTGAGACATGACGTTTTAATTAGAGAGCTTTGGAGGTGCTGGTATGCAGATTTTTGGACATAGCAAGGTCAGCTGTTTGCCCCTGTTTCCAGTCTGCTGGCTGTAGCATCATATTTAATTTACAAACACGAGAGTGGTATCAGTCCTCTTGTCCTGTATTGTGGGTAATGCTGCAAATCATTGAGGAAAGCTTTTATGGTAATATTGGCGTTATAGGATTTTTTTATCGAGGTGATGATATAACTTGAATTGTCGGATTTTTAATTCACAGGTTTACCCAATTAAAATATTTCTGTTGAGTTATTTTAGCTATAAATTGTCCCTCAAGTACAACATTGTATCTGATTTCTGCTTGTCCCCTGCTGTCTGTGCTTTTATCTGTGCATAAAAGATTACACGTGAAAGACTTTAGAACAGAAAGTACAGCTGACACGCCGTAAAATCAGTAGTCCCAGTATAATTTGAAGTAAATTGGTCAAAATAAAAAAATTAGCTAGCGAAGAAATTAGCGTTAGATATTTAATCACCACACTAATAGCATTTGTGTTCTGAACATCTTCTCTTTTGTTTCAGTCGCTGAAGGAGACGTCACAGAGTAACCCGTTCTCGCGGGTGTGGTGGTACAGACTGTTCCAGTACTTTGAGGAGAACGTCAGCGGTACGGTCCCCCGTAACTATCAGCCGCCGTTTTCATGGCGGGTGTTGCAATGGAACCGCGGTCTGAAGTACAGCAGACTGGATATCCAGTGACTGCTGTCGTGTCACAGCAGGCAAGGACTGTGACTTCAATAAGTGCTGTTTTTACCCATGGAAGATGACACTGTTTAATGTAGCGCTGTCCTTTCACCTCTAGTAACAGACACATCCCTGTCCAAATGGGTAAATGGGTAGCACTGTGACCCACCTAGTATTTTTATTTTTATTTTTTCTTGTTTGTGTGTGTCTATATAAATAATTTCTCTTGTCGTCTTTTTCCTCTGGTAATATTTGTCAATACGGAGCATTAATTTATATTTGTTTTGTGTCTTTTCCTCTTCGTGGGCCATATAACACTTTCTGCTTTTGTAGCAGATCTATGAAACATTTCAGCAAACTTCTAAAACTCAGTTTTTGGCCATAAGGACTCAAATACTTTTTCTTCCTCTCAGCACAAAACCATAGTTAATGTCGTCATGTTCTTACAAGATTTTTTAGTGCAAATAGTGTCAATCAAATGCTTATTTGATAACCAAAATGCCATAATGCCATTTTTTTTCTTTTTTTTTTTTTTTATAGCAAATTACTTTTTGTAAACTGTCCTTGCTAAAATGAGTCAAAGGTGCAAAAAATAATTTTTCTAAGTATGTCAAACTTTATTTTTCAAAAACAAATGATGTCCAACAAAAGATTTTTAGATTTTTACCTTTTTCAAGATGGATAACTGAGAGCATAAGAATCTAATGTGGTATACCATTATTCCAGTGCCTTTATTAGCTTGATTGTAAAACAGTTCAAGTACTATGTGTCTTGTATCTCTCTGCTGCGGGTGTGATCACGCCACGGTAGGAAGTGGTACTTAGTTAACAGTCTTGTTCCCATGAATGTAAAAACAACTACGCCAGCCTTACTAGAAGATTGGTCTTCCCAAAATGAAGTGCAGTGAGTGAAATGTCCTGTTTATTTATTGACGCTTTATGATGTCAGTTTGTGCTTAGTTGGTTTAAACTTAGTTGGTTAAAGCTGTTCTAACAGAAAAAATGACTGTTAAATGTATTTTCTTTTAATGTCTGTAACATTTCATTTTTGCTAACCAGTCCTTAACCAACACTGTTCATGTTCGAAGCCCGATCATTGGCACCACAGCGTTTGCTAGTTTTGTTTTCCACTAAATTATCGGCTAAACATCACTGCCTGATTGGAAGTTGTATTAGAAATGTCGCCAATGTCCAAGTTATTCTGGACCTGGACATGTCTTGTGCATCATTGCTGCGACTCTTGCTCAGGACATAATGAGCCCCAATCTTGTTCTCCACATTGAGTCCCATTTTGAAATCAGAATTATCCTCATAACTGTCTTCTCTTGTAACCTATGTAGTGATGAGATGTGGAGGAAAATGTTCAATGTGACAAGTTGTAAAAATAGAAGCTTTAGGCAAAGTTTCTGAGCATGTCTATAATGAATCTGTATGTGTTTTGTATAGTTTTTCTTGTATTAAATCAAGCTGCTACCTTTCAGTTGGAAGACAGTTTATCTTCTACATTATAAGTGCAACGCCAAAACAATCTTCTCCTAGAAATAGCAAACATTCGACATGGAACTTATATGTGGGGAACAAACTGAAGCATGATGCATAGAACTGGTGATATATTTGGCCATTCGTTTGTAAACATTGATTTTTCATGAATTTGAAAATGCGTCCTTATAGATGATCCTATTACATGTTGACTTTTCTGCTTTTCCTGGCGTAACTATGAATAGTGAAAAGTGTAAAAAATAAGTATTACACAAGTTTATATATAGGAAAAAGATTTAACTCGTGAAGCTTTCATTTCAAATTAAACTGATTAGCTTTGTTGAAAGAAAAACCGCACTAAGCTTTAGATCATACAAATTCCAAATAAATAATGATCATGTGAATAATTTCTTTTAACATTGTTAAAGGGAGGTGAGAAAATATCATTGTTTTCAATGTGAGCTTATGTAGCCAACAAAAGTCTTAATGTTTGAGAAAAAATTGACACCCTCTTTCCAGTAGCACTGTCCGATCATTTCACTTTTCCAGAGAACAGTTTCTCAGTTTTTAAGAGCACAGCCGGTTCCTCACACAAGGCCATATTTGGTTTCAGATAATGTTTAAGGTAATGGTCCAAACATGGCTCTCCTAATAATGTTTTGAGTGCTTTGATAAGGATGAAGGTTTGGAGTTTGTCTTTTAGTTTGCCAATGAAGATGGAATTTTTTTTTTTTTTTGGTCTCCAGGAAATTAGTTGTTTATTCTCTACGTTCCTTTGTAAACCTCTCATCCGCTTTGTCCCTTTTTGTGTGTATACCAGATGTTTGTAAGATAAGATAAAGGATTCTCCTTGGGACGCTTTTGAATAAACCATTTTACTATACTGTATTTGATTAACTGTCAGTCTCTTTTTTTTTGTTATCAGTTTATCATAAATTGCAGATTGTGTCAGTCAGCTCATTGTGCCAAAAGATGACGTCGTGGCAGACCCATGAACAGCCAGCAGATGGACACAATGAGTTACATAAATAAGACCACTACAGGGAGGGGTGGTTTCTCACTCCAAAATGTGTTTTTGCTTCCAATATGTCTGTCATAGTTATTTCCTGCATTAGACCTGCTCATTCTGGGCATCTTGTTAACCCTTCAAACCTGTTTCGCTTACATTTCAAACTTCAGTCTTCTCATCCAACCAGTTGTTTATAGTCAGCCAGTTAATAAACTGCTGAGAATGAGATTTATGAGTGAAGACACACCACCTACAACACACTTATGCTTGAGTTTTCTAGCCGTAATTAGCCAATCTTATAGTCTTTCTATTTCACCTTTCATAGTAATAACTTGAAGCGTGAAAGGGGTCTCTGGTATTGATAAAACTTACAGAGAATTATCACCTGAATCTGCAGCTCCCCTCTGCTTTACAGGGTTTGATAGTGAGTTTTGGCTCTGGGTTTAGCTGTCCAGCCCGCAAGTTTACTTTTCTGATTCAGTCTCACTGCTCTCAAAGTGTTGTGTTCGGCCCCAGCAGGCAGCTGTTTTCAGCTAAAAATCTCTAAAAACCCTCTGTACACTACTGTACACTTCTTAATCAGCACCAATCAGAAAACAGTCACAGTTAGTGAGCATTTAGCAGCCAGAGAGACAGATATTTCCCTCAGACTAAAACAGAGTGAATATTGGACTTACATTCACCAGGTGGTCAGAAACACGACTGACTGATATGTTGCTCTGTAACTGCTGGATGTGTGTATAAACAGTTTGCTAACAAGTTCACCATATCAGCTTAAATGAGCCCCATGATGATGAGTGATAATAGTCAATGTTATGTTTACAGCTTGTTTCCAAGTGGACAAAAAAAATCAGTTATTGCAGGTTGAAAGTGCCTTAAAATGTGGTTTCAAAACTTAAGAATTTGTCTGCACTTAATGTTTAATATTCCTTTCTAAATGTGGAACAATTAAAAAAAAATGTAGGGTCACACCATTTAGAGTTTATCTTGCAAATCATCCAGGGACTGCTCCGGTGCTGATTAAAGTGGATTCTGGCCACAACAGCCTCTAGGGATACGAGAGATCCAAATAAAACTAATTAGACCACAACCTCAGTTGCTGATCATCAGTGGCAATCAGTTGAAGTCGAGTAAGATGTTCTTCTTGGGGGAAGTCCTTATCGTGGGTCTTCAAATGGCTGAAGAGGCCAATTCTGGAACCACAACCTTTCCTGGTGTGTGGGCACTGATGTGAGGTGCTGGAAGTGGAATGTGGGGACTCTCTCCTTTCTTTGCTGCTGCTGCTTGACTCCCGGCAGCCTGTCGGAGATCATCTTCTTAGTATTTGGCTCCTCCTGCTGTTTGTTGGCCAGCAGTTCTGAGTAGAGGCCAATGTTTTTGGAGGCGTGTCTCAGGCATTCGTATTTCATGGCCTATCAATCTCAGCTGGTGTTTAATGATGGTAGTGACAATGCTGTCAATGTTTGCAGATTCAATGGTGTACCTCACTGTCTATGTCTGCCCTTGAGGAGAGGTGACTTCCCACGTAAGAGAACTGGTTCACATTTTCGAGGCTTATACTGTCAATTGTTATTGTTGGCGAGGGTGCAGGGGAGTCCAGTGGGGGCTGATGGGAGAACCTTGGTCTTTTTTTTGTTCATGGACAAACCAAGGAGTGTGTACCCCCTGGCAAAAGCATGATCTTTTTCTGTGTGGGCAACAATGCCATTATCATCTACATATTGCAGCTCCACAATGAATATATGAAAGGTCGGGGGGGCAATGATGCATCCTTGTTTTATTCCAGTTTCTTCCTTGAAAGGTTCGGTCTCACTGCCATTACAATGGACTGTTGCTGACATGTCTTGTTGAAGGAGCTTTAGAATCTGCTTTTCTGGACAGCCAAGCTTTTTACAGGATTGTCCAGAGGGCTTTACGGTTCACAGATTCAAATGATGTAAGTAAGGTTGATGAAGGCCGTGTATAGTGGTTGTTTTTGTTTTCGGTGCATTTTTCTTGTAACTGCCTGGCTGTGAAGATCATGTCAGTTGTGCCTCGGCCAGATCGGTAACCGCTCTAAGATTCAGGGAGGATTTCTTCAGACATTGGGAGGAAGTCGCTTGAAGAGAATGCGGGCAATAATCTTCCCTGTTGTGGACAAGAGTGAGATGCCCCTGTAGTTTCCACACTCTGTCTTGTTTCCCTTTTTTAAAAAGGGTGACAATAAGTGCTTCTCTGAGATATGTGGGTATTGCCTCTTTGTCCCATATCTTCATGATAATGACATGTATATGCTGAAGGAGGTTAGCCACACTGGCCTTCAGGATATATGCTGGGATCCCATCAGGGACGGCAGCTTTATCGTTCTGTATCGTTGTGATGGCATCAGGAACCTGCAATCCATCTGATCATCCATTTCAAGATCTTTTGTCTGTCCTGCATCCATATACGGCTTTAGTGGCATTGAGGAAACCCCTGCTTCACCTGCTATAGCAAGATTTTGAATTTCATTGGCTTTCGCTTTCCACCATTTGTTTTTAAGCCCCTTACCAAGCGTTGGACAAAGGCCTTGGCTCTGGAGTGAGCTTCCCTCTCGGCTTGGCAAGTTTCTGCCGGGCACAAAAGGCCTGCCGTTTTTTGGAAATAAGATGTTCAATTTCCACATCATTGTCATTGAACCACTCCTGGTTCTCTTGTGTTTAAACCAAGGAATTCTCAGCTGGTATTCAGGTGATCTTCAGTGAACTCTCCAGTGGGCCTCAACATCATCAGGGTACTCTGGTGGCAGGCTGTCACATTGTGCAGCTAGGAGGAGCTCCTGTGTCTCAGGCTTTTCTAGGTTCCTGATGTTTAGCCTGGTCGGCATTTCTTTTTCCTTTCTCTTTTATCTGGGTATTATTCTGATGTCCATAATTGAGCGATGGTCTGTCTAGCATCCATCTGTACAAGTCATTGCCCTCGTTAGATGTACATCACGCCTATCTCCGGCTGGGACAATGATGTAATCAATCAGATTATGTTGCTAGGGGGTTTGTGTACAACTCTGGAGTTTTCCGCAGTTACCTGTTGAAAGAGCAAGAGGTCCTCATAATTCCTTGGCTGAAAAACAGACATATATTTATTTCGAGCTGGCTCCTCGGCCTGCTGGAGAATTTGCTGGCACCCTGGAGAGACAGTGCTGGCCAGCCCAGCCGAACTCCCACACTACTACTGTACACAGTCAAATATGGGAGAGGGAGGAGTGAGTCTGTGCTCTAAACATCTTCTAGCCTAGCTAACTTCAAAAAATAGGTCAGAGTGACCCTCTTAAGATAGTTCACAGCGTAATGAAAATATTTTTTATTATGCAAGTGTGCAGTCTGTACCGTATACAGGAAACAGGGTGGTCTTCATTTTGTCAACTCGCACTTGATCTGAGAGTTTGGGGTGGTAAAATGCTTTGTGTGTTGCACTGTCTTTCTGCTCAAGTAGTAACAGTAGTTACGTATTATTGAAATCATATTCTGAAAATGATTTTACGACATGAATAGTGGGATAGCATGCGAAAACACAGCTTCTGCTCTCGCATTGTCCACTCTGCAGTGACTCGTTTTCCAATGTGGCCACTCTCAATGCTTTGCTATCCATCAATCATTTCTCTAAAGAAGAACGTTCCTACTGACCGTGCCTTAATATGTGAAAATACAAACTTTATTTTTGCAGTTACAGGACTGCATCACAATACCTGTCTTCTGCTATAGATTAACCTACCCTCCCTTAAGGCTGTGAAGCCAAGAGAAACAACGAACCGACTCCTGGGTTCACAAACAAAATTTAATCTATTCTCAGCAGTGCTGCAGTCTTTCACCATAATACCATACTTAGCCTGTAGAGATTATGTTGTTGGAGTGCAAATGGAGTTTTGTCTATTAATGGATTGCTTGGGAAGTGGATGGTATGAGAAAGAAGGACTTGGATAATAAAACTGCCACAGATTATACAGGTCATGTTCTTGACCTCGTTCCCTCCTGTGCTTACACTGGTATTGGATAGAAAGATAAACACGCATTGACATGCATAAAGTGCATTTATTGTTAGATGTCTTGTAAAGATTAGTTGTCAGTTTGAACATGAATTCCTCCACACATCTCCGTGTGTTTTCAATCATTTGTATTGCTCTGGAGTATTTTTCTGTGTGCATGTAAATAAGAATGCAAATCCTCCTCGGATTGATATCTATAATAGGTGGTGTTGCTTGCTTAAGTGAGAATATACTTAAAACTTATTATTGATTTAGAGTACAATAGAGTACAATACAATATTCCCCCTCTTTTAGCTGTGTTTTTGGTCTCTACAAACTCCCGAAGGAACTATCTAGCTCTTATGCTCCTAAATGCTCCACTATGTTCACCAGCTAGTTGTTAACTGTGTTAACTTTCTGTCTTTTGTTTGGTGCTGAGCAAGTAGAGTACAGAGGGTTTTTGGGAGCATTTTCACTGCTGCGGTGAGAGTGAACCAAAACAGTAACGCTGCGGCCAGACAGCTAAACAATGAGCTGAAACTGGCTACAAAGCTCCATAAAACCAAAGGGAGTGCAGATTCAGCTGATTACCAGAGAGCCTTTTCACATCGTCACACTGTTTTCACATTGCCATTGGATGTAGCGTTATTACAAAAATACCAATTATAGCCACTTTAAGTATACAGCAGCTTTGTTTTGGTCTACATTGCTGCAAGCAAGGATTTGAAGGAATGCAAAAAGGCTGAAAGTGTGGCATTCAAAAGCATCAAGGGAAGTTTTTATATCTCTTTAACTACTAACTACTTTTGAGGTGCGAAGCTACACTACACAGTTGGACGTGTCTTACACCAACCAAATTTTCATTTCAAGTTTCCTCACAAGACGTGAGGAACGTGCTTCAGGCCCAAAACGAATGTGGATGCTGCTGCTGCAGAAGACGGCGACAGTTGTAATGAGGGTCGGTATTTTCATCACACACACACCGTTAACAGTGCTAGTGATACATAGTGCCAACCCCTTTCACCATCAGGGCTCACCACACATCTCAACAAGCCGTGAAATGGCCAGCGCTTAAAGCGGTGGTCATCTCATCCCCTCCCTACTAACCACTGAGTTTATCCTCGCTTCAGAGGTTGCTCATCTCACCACGCTCGGTCAGTTGGGCCAACACTCCCTAACTCGCAGTCATAACAACCAATATGACAAGGTGGTGATATTCAGTGGTGGTGGTCAGCCCCAGGCCATGTCATGCTCTAGGAAGTTATGAGGCCGGAGGTCAAACTCCAGCTCAGACTTTGCCATTAAGTTGGGACACGCTATGTGACTTTGCTTCCTCTACCTTCTATAATCTTGGACAGAGTCCCTGGCTGAGCTGGAATTGTCTCAGAGAAAAACCTACTGTGTGATGTGACGAGTCAGAAGTCAAATCACGCTGACTGATGGAAACTGTGTCTGTGCCATCTGTCAACAGTGTTCACTGCCAATGTTCGCTAATCTCAGTGCTCTTACCTTTAAGGCCAATTTCGTTGCGTTCTCCCTGAAGAGACAGTTTGATCTGTGGTGAGTAGTTTATTTTAGTTGAGGGATTTTGCAAATAGGCCATGTTGCTGACATGTGCGGGTGAGCAGATGAAAGACTGATTCCTGTCAGATCCGGGCTGTCAAAGTGTCATTTGGATAAAGACCACACCGCTGCTGAACTGTGGCATCTATTGATCACAGTAATGTGGATATAATTTGTCCTCCTATTCCAGTGACTATACTAATCTATGCCTTATTTTCAACCTAGTTTGAACTTAGACTATTTGGTTTGGCCTTTCGGGGGCACAATGCAACAAGTTTTAAACACAACATTGACATATAATCACCTTACAAACTTGACATTGTGAATGTGTTAGCAAACAGTTACCGGTTTACACATTCAGCAGACATGAAGCAACATAATCATTAAATCAAAGTCTTGTTTCTGGCCACCCGATGAATTTAAGTCCAACATTCGCTCTCTTTTAAGTCTGTTTTTCTCTTCACCTGCTCCTAGTGGAAATATCTTGTTCTTTGGCTGCTAAATGCTGCACCATGTTCATCAGCTAGACTCTGACTTTGTCGTTTGCTGCTGGACCGGCAGTGTAAAACAATGGCCTGAAAGATGCAACATTGCGCCATACAGCTGAAGGAAAATGCA
This sequence comes from Xiphias gladius, assembly GCF_016859285.1. NCBI lineage: Eukaryota > Metazoa > Chordata > Actinopteri > Istiophoriformes > Xiphiidae > Xiphias > Xiphias gladius. The sequence continues at coordinate 11,888,684 of NC_053410.1, forward strand.
AATTTTTGGTGGTAATACCCTTTGGGTTCATCACTACTAGTCATCTGATCCATTGTTGATCTAAAAATATGTATTAGAGCAGCTTTAATTTAGTGGATACACTGGGATCTTCAAAAAAATACAATGCACAGGTTGCTTCAGGTTGAGAGGGATGACAGGTAGAGACTGCGCCTATGTGTGTTGCTCAGGGCAACCGCAGCAACAGTGTGTCCTGCTGTGGCGTTGAGTCCTGTCACCTGACCTCAAGCAGGAAGACATAACTTGCTGCATAACCTTGTCCCTGTAGCACACGGCTCTCAGGGCATGAGCGTGGCCTTTTTCTTGCGGTGACCTGAGCATTACTTGCTAGTCATTAGACAAATTCACAACTTTCTGTAAACGCCCACTGTGAAAAGTTGTTGTGTCTAAATTCAGAAAAAGTTCCTGTATAGTTTGAGTCGGAATCAAGACCTGAACGGGCTTTGAAAGGCCCATCAGCAGAGAATCAGTCAATACAGAATGATTTTGAAACATAGCAGCCAACTGCAGCGTCAACTGAGAGCGGGCCTCCCCTGTCCTTCCTCTTATTTTCTGCTCCTCTGATTGTCAGTGGGACGGTGAGTAGCGCTGATGATGATTCTTGGCAATCGCTGTGTTCTCATGCTTTGTATAAAGCCCCGTTGTCTGACTGACAACTGCACATGTAGCTGCTCGATTTAGGGATTTTGAAAACTCTTAGAAGAGCCTATAAAAGCTGGTTCAGTCACTGTTTCCTCTTTATTGTATTTTTTAAAGGCTTATTTATGTACTTGTTCCTCTCAAGTCCAATTTGTTAATTAATCTATTTTTTTAGTCTGTGGCAAGGTTACCTTTTGCTTTGCTATAAAGAAAAAGTAGAAAAGGGTTTCATGAGCAAATAACGGAAATCAGATAAAAATAAATATAAATGTTTGACATGGCTTATGAAGCAATGGTGGTAGAAATTAGAGAAACACTGCAGTTGAAATCGAAATCTATATGGGACGAGGAGCGTTTCCTCCGAGTGATGCTGTTTGCCTTGATGAACATGTACGAGGTCAAAGGGTTGCTATAATGGAGACCTGCATGGTTGATTTACTGCAGCACACGCAAATGAAGAGTGATCATGCCTGGAACATGAAGACTTGGAGTGTTTCCCAGCAGCCATGCCTGACTTTGAACCAGATTTTCCCGAGTGCTCTTTCAGGCTGAGTCATCCATCAGTCTTTTTTTTTTTTTTTTTTTTTTTCTCACAGCGATGAACAGTGATATGCTCTCACCCAAAAAAAAAAAAAGGTCAGGGTGAAGATACTGTACGCCGTCATGAAATACAGGCACAGATTTATCCAAGTGTCTCGGAAGAATGTCTCTCTGTTTCTGTTAATGTCTCTCACACTAACACTCTGCCGTGATATCCGTGAAAGAGACGGCCACTCAGCTCCTACATATTACATTAGTGAGCAGTTGCCTCTGGAGGCCTGTCCAGTTATTCTGGGTGAGCTCTTCTGGCGCCATTTGATGTTGATTGGAAATGAAGAGGGCGTCGCTGGCTACTAGGCAACTGCAATGCAGTGCAAATCCGCAACAACCCAAGAGGAGCCACAGATAAGATCTCAATCTTACCTCTTATCCATCAGTCTTGTCTTTATTATGCAAATATGGAAATTACATTTGCACGTAATCAACAGTGAGCCCACTCCTTCTTGCTGAAGGATGGTTTCTTGAAGCAGACACTAAAGCAGATTGATGCATTCAGCTGCCAAAGACAATTAATGATGCTTCCTTTATCAGTCACTCAGTCTTTTCAGCCGGATGACTTACGAAAACACCCAAACTCTTAATGACCGCACACTGAGTGAGACAACAGTGAAAAGTAGACAAAAGCGATGGAGAAAAACAAAAGATGTTCCAGTGTGGTTTTATCAAGGTGGTGGAGGGGGTCTGAGCACATGGATGTGACTAGGAGGCAGAGTGTGGGCATTTTTCCTCATGTTTTCCCACCACAGGCTCAAAAGCGACAGCTGAGACAAGAAACCGCGTCTCTCCTTCCTCCACCGTGAGCACGTACAGCCATGGACAAATGTCAGTCAAAGACATCAGCCTTTTGTTCCGAGCTTTAACAGTATCATCTATATCCTAAAGATCTCTGGATCTTTTGTCTCTTAATCTCCTCTCTGTTCTTTGCTTTGTGTGTTGCTGTCTATCAAGTTACCATTAGATTTTTTTTCAATTACTCCTCTCTTTGCCTCTGCTGTTTCTATTTTCCGAATACTACTCGACAGCGTTCACTAACAAGTCCCGCAAGTGCTTTCAGACTCTATTTTTACAGCACCCTGCAGTTAGGGTGACGGTAAACGGTTTCACAGTAAGAGGGGGATTGTTAACCCTGTATAGTTTGTTGACATGCTGCAGGTGGTGGCCTGCTGAATGTCCAGCTGAGCCAGGAATGTGGAGGGCCTTTGGGCAAAGAGCAGCCAGGATCAAGTATGCAGGCAGGAAAAGGTTCTCGTAAAGAGCTACTGCCTGGAGTATTAGTATATTAAAGGCATGTGAAATCTTGAAGTCATTGTTTCGAAAAATGAAAGCACCGTGATAGACTTCAGTGCATCCAACTGCAAAGCAAAACACTATACAGCCAGGTCTTTAGGTCAAAGTAGACATCATGAGCATCAGCATAATGGCAAGCAAGATAAGCTACACCATTAGAGGACCTTTTCTTGTCGGACCCTAGGGGTCTCCTTCTGATTTATTGCTGTCCTGCTGACCGCCTGTGTCTATCTTTAGCTGGGCTGAGTTTTATGAGCATGTTGAAGTGAAGGCTCGCTGTGGCACTGTTGTCAGAGCTGGCTCCAGACGCTTGGACCGGCCTCCGTCATGACTTTACATTATGTCCCCCCTTAGGCTGCGCAAAGATTGTTTAGTATGCTGGGAACCCTGCAGGGACAGGCATGTGCCAGAGGAATTCAGGGGTGTGATAGTTGTTTTTTTTTTAAGACTTCTGCAGCTCACAGCTGCAGCTGTGCTACTGTCTTCTAGCTACTCAGATGTGGAACGTAACTGAGTAACTTAAGTACTTAAGTACAAATTTGAGGTACTTTAATTGAATCAAACCCTATTCCTCTACTCCACTATACATCAGAGGGAAATATTGTACTTTTTACTCCACTACATTTATTTGGCAGCTATAGTTAATGTAGCTTTACTTATTAATATTTTACATACAAAGCAAGTGATGGGCTTAAGAAATATGATGCATTATTATATATTAAATTACCTGAGAGTATCATCAATTAATTAATGCCAAAAGAAATGATGGTTCCACCTTCTCAAATTGAGGATTTGCTGTTTTTCTTTAATTACAAATAAACCGAATAACTTGTTTTATTATTTATTATTTATTTAAAAAAAAAATCTAGAGAACAATCAGTAGATCAATAAATAATGAAAAAATATCATCAGTGGCAATTGTTAGTTGCAATCTGACACAAAACAGTTAAAAGTCAGCTCCACCTTAACCAGCTACAGCAGTAAATGCTGCCTACACTTCAATCAGTTAGAATAATCTAATGATAACCCTACGACACTCACACGGGACATTTTTATTTACTGAATACTTTTGATACTTTGTGTCAATTTTTCTAATACATATTTTTACTTAGGTAATATTTTCAAAGCAGGACTTTTGCTTGTAACGGAGTATTTTTTAGAGTGAGGTCTTGCTACTTTTACTTAAGCACAGGATCTTAAAACTTCTCCCACAACCGTAGCTACCTATAATTTGACCTTCTCCACATGCTAATCTTAACATCAGGCAGAGTTATTAACAGCTAATGATGCAAATGCTCTTGTAATAAAAGGATGTGCCCGCTTTAAGATCAGGTCAGGCCAGGTCAGGGTTGGATTAATCAATATTCTGAGATTACGCTCTGACTGCTTTGTAGCGATTGAGGAACATCTTCAGAGCAAGGTGGAGCTATAGGAGCAGGCAAAACTTTTTGTCTCACTGAGGAGGTATGGTGCTCTTTTCTCAGCCATTGGTCACAATCTCAGCACGCCTCCCCTTCGTTCGTAACGCACACGGCATGATGGAGGACAATTAGACCTATGTGTGTTCAAGTGCGATTTACCTATAGCTCTTAAAAATGAAATTCTCTGTTTCAAAGCTTTATTTTTAATATTTCGTCACTGTAGTCCTCTCCAGTTCACACACAACGTCCTTGTCTACATGGATGTGGTGATATTATTAATATTAATCAATGTGGAAATGGTTTGAGACTTTGACCCTTTAGTATTACCGTTGACTTATTTTGGCAGTCCTTTAAAAATAGGACCGTTTCACATATTGTGATGAGGCTTTCTTGGAGCTTTTGATCTAAATATTACAAAAAACTTTAGAAGAACCTCCCAGAAGAAATTCAAAGACTTAAACATTGAAAACTCATTTATAAACTGGCATTTCCCCAATAGTCAGTTGTTTTAAGATCCATTCACATTTATATTATTGTATTATTTACTGTATGAGCTTATTATTATTACATATTCATTTTGTTTGTATGTGCTCTTAGCGTTTATTTCTAGTGCCCGAAGCCCCTTTTTATTATAAATTTTAATAAAGTTTACAATTTTATTTATTTGGTTGAGGGGGACACTGGATGAGATTAACCGGAAACCTCCTGGCGCTCAGCTTTTAGCGACATTTGTCCTGCCTCAGTTCCTGACAGCTATTTTCTCCACTGCTTAAGAAACCTCCTTCGTTACATAAAACTTTCTGTAAGGCACATAAAACATCTCTCCCGTCTCATGACATTTATTCATCTGAAGCTAAATAAGGAGTGAGGTGCCTTGTAAAAGCTTTACAAGAATCTGATTTTGAGTTCTGAGGAACTTCTAAGCCAGAACAAAAAAAACAATAAAAAATTAAGTTTTGAATTTCTCAGTTCCTTTGGGCACTAACAAATAAATGAGGAGAACTTTTTTTCGACGTACCGCAGTTTTTTTAATTACCAGCCTCTGCCAAACTGCAGAGATGTCCATTTACACTAAAAGCTGATACTTAACAATCTCCATTCATTTTTAATAATATATATCTCTTTATAAGAGAAATTTGTAAAACGCAAGAAATAAAACACTGCACATATAACATAAACATAAAAAATAAAAAAATAATAATAGTCATACAAAAAACAACAAATAAGCATATAATCTGCAGTTCAGTTTTTCTAGAACCAGGTCAGACTTCTGACGTGTGTGGTAGTGAAACAACTCAGCAGTTTATTTCTGTGATGGATCCTCTTTACGTGGTTTTCTGCAAGCAATTGCTGACTTGTCTTCTTTAATTGTATTTCCTATACACTTCAATTCAGATACATACTTTGTGTAGGAGTTGCAACCAGTGATCAATGTGAAGTTTGTCAGTGGCCACGATTGTGACAGTGCCTAAATTTGGCTTTGCTGGACCATTATTTAAAAAAAAAAAAAAAATTCACGTCGATATTATAACTTCAGCAAATATCCACTGAGGTCATTTTAGATTTATCACACTGTTAGCAAAGTCATCAGACTTTTGGGGTCTTAATTTACATCATTATGTTCAGTAAGACCCATACAACATCTACTGAATTAAAAATATATAATTAGTCAAGAAAATATATAATTAATCACCACAAACAGGCCACAAGCTAAGAAGGATTTTCTTCCTGGAGTGGAGCTGCAAGAAAAGGTTCTTGATTTGGAAACTGCAGTGCTCTTTTTGGCCTAACACACTCCAACTGAGTAAAGTACTACTCATTTTTCAACAAGATATCCATCAAGCGGTTGAGAAGACCATTAACACGGCTAAAGAAGCATCCTAAATCTAAGGCTTTACCAGCAGAATCAACTCACTGTTTGTGGAAGATTTCTCTCCTGACCCTTGTGGAAGAAGAGTAAAATGCTTCGGCCCAGAGCCTGACATATAGCCTCCATATGGTATGGTTTACACTGGGGGAGGATCGTGCTTTCAAACTAGCCTCCATTAAACGCATTCCTTGCAAACAGCCTGATAACGGCCTGCTAGTAAGTCCCGGTTCTCCAGTTGTGTGACTCATGACTCAGGTGGGTTAATAGCTTATTACGCAAGAGGAAGAGGCTTCTCCGGAGACGGACTAGCACACTATGCAAAGCTCCAAGAAAAAGTCAGCAACTTATCCTCTCAGGCAGTTATTCACCTCAAATGTGTCACAGGTGAGGACCTTTTCAAACACACGCTTACACTTGCACAAACACACAGGCAGGGAGGCAGGGATGGAGAGTGGGACAGTGATCATGTATGTGTGCGGCTGAGGGGGCCGAGCTAGAGGAGTCAACAGGGTCATTTCATTTCACACGCGAACCATCAATTACATCGCACTCTTACCACTGTATCAATTTGTTGCTTTAGCGCAGTTGCTGCACAGCCAGCTGGGGAGGAAAAATGGCTATTTGTTGTCTTAAAGCCTGAGAGATGAGAGGGATTCTCCACGGCTTACGTCACACGTCTCCTTTTGTTCAGTGCAGGCAGGGCTTTGTCCGTCACTCTAGATGGATCAAAAATTGTGATGAGTGCAGGATGTTTTTTTTTTGTTTTTTTTGTATACATGTGGCACCAGATTTGAGCCAAAATGAGAAGAAGATAAACAAGCTCTGATGACCCAAATGACCTAACTTAATGATTAAATGTCTATCTAAAATGGGCGAATAAAGCCAGATCACCTTACTGTTTTATTTATTGTCGAGCTTAGCTCCCCACACGAACGCAACCTGCGGATCTTCCCTCTAAGCCATCGCTTGCCACAGTGCAGTTAAAATAAACACATGCAGGAAACAAAAAAAAAAAAAGGAAAAAAACTGTAGATTTTTCTGTAAAGACATCTCAACTGTTTTGTCGCTGCTCCTTGATGGCACAGAGTCAGGCAGCTTGGGACGGGTTTGAAAAGAGACAGCTCTGTTACACTTGAGAAGTATTGGAGGAGCAGAAACTAATTAGACTGAGTGAGCACAGAGTGGCACAGCCTCCATTTTCTCCAAAATGGAAAGTCAATCAAACTGCAACAAAAAGACACAAAACAACCCTAAACAGACACAGAGTGGCTACAAAGAGACGCAAAACAACAAAAAGACACAAAACAATACAAAACAACACAATGGTACTACAGGGAGGCACAGTTTCATAATCCGTCCGTACTCACACTAAGTTGTTCACTGTGTGTATTTGATTATTTTACTTGAATTTTGCAAACGCTAGCAAATATCTGCGCTAATATTTGAACCATCCTCTGAGAACGCATAAGATAAAATAAGCATAAAATAAAGTACAATAAGCTCAAAACCACTGACAAGTCAACTTCAGCGACTGCACGAGTTTCTGGATTTTGCTTGTGCTTTCTACATTTGACTGTGTTTTATTCATCTGCAGCGTTTTTTTCTAAATGCGGGGGCTCAACGGACGTGTGACAGTGGCGCCATTGACAACGTCAGTAACCCCGCACCCCTGGAAGATGACGGGAACGCAGACTTCCAGCCAGGGACCCGTGACCTTCTGTTCACCTCACAGACACATTTCTTCTCGCAGTAACACCAGACCCAGCACCTCTTCTCACACTCACTGTAATGTCATCTTTCGGTCACATTACTGTGTTCTCTTTTGATCAGACTTGACTACTGAAACAGTGTTTAGAGCTGATAATATAATAATATAATACTAATATACTAATCGACTGATAATTAGTCAATTAGTATATTAGACGATCGGCAGATTATGTACTGACAATGATTTTGTTATTCGAATGGTCGTTTAAGTCATTTATTAGGCAAAAAATACCAAACATCTGCTGGTTCCAGCTTCTGAAATGTGAAGATTCAAGGGATTTTTTTAAATATTTTATATCTTTTTTTTTTTTAAATGGAAAATTCGTTGGGTGTTAGACTGTTAGTCGGACTAAAGAAGCAATTTAAAGATGTCAACTTGAGCTCCGGGAAATTTTATAGACTTAAATAGATCAACAACTCATTTAAAGCTGAAAGCACTAAGTCAAAGGAAAACGGACTTCTTACATTAAAAATGAGTTTCTTTTTTTTTTACCACATGGGTCAGTGGAAACAACCCATGAACACAACACTGACATGCAGTATTATTTCCTTTTGAGTTGATATGGTAACTTTTCAGCAAACGGTTGCCTAACTATACATACAGCAGATGCGGAGCACCATTATCCTTCATTTGTAGTCATGTTTGTGTCCACCTGACGCATGTAGGTCCAATATTCACTCCTCCTTTTAGCTCGAGTCAATTTTTCTGTAAAGACATCTCAACCGTTTTGTCGCTGCTCCTTGATGGTACAGTGTCAGGCAGCTTGGGACAGGCTGGAAAAGAGACAACTCTGTTACACCTGAGAAGTATTGGAGGAGCACAAATTAATCCTGTTTAGACTGAGCGAGCACTGAGTAGCACAGCCTCCATTCCCCCCCCCCCAAAAAAAAAAATGAGCTGGCATAGAAGTGATCTTTGGAGTGGACTTGGTGGAATGACAGGCAGAGGGATAAGAGCTCATGAAGATATCTGACTGTCTGTTTCGATGTCCTTTCCTGTTATCATGTGTCTACTCTGTTTCTACTTGAAGCAAACATTTACACAGCTATTTACGTCTCACAACTTGAAAGGATCAGCGGATTAAAATTGTGACAACAATGTCAAAGTTTTTTCAACAGTTTAACATGTGTTAATGCCAATTCCTCTTAAACCACCAAAACAGGGAGTCGTGTGATTGTTGAAACAGAAATGCCGATTGTGTGCGAGAAAATAATATTTCATTTTGCTAAATCGTTATTTTCAGTTGACATTTTGTTGATAAAAGACGCAACTCTCTCCTTTGTCACAAGGTCGAGGACGCAGTCAGTGGCCCTGAAAGCTCAATGGACGCATCTGAAGGAAACATATGAAAATAGACACATGCCAGACCCAAGACCCCTCGGGGTCTGTCCCCAGAGCGTCTTTTAAAGTGACCGTTAACCCCTTGTTTTATGGGAAAGTCAGTCAAACAACTACAAAGAGACACAAAAACAACTAAAGTATAAAGAGACAGAACACAACATAGAGACACAAAACAATACAAAATGACTCAAAGGTACTACATAGAGGCAGAGTTTCATAATCAATCCATGCTCACACTAAGTTGTTCACTGTGTGTATTCGATCATTTTATTTGAATTTGGCAAACACTAGCAAATATCTGCGCTAATGTTTGAACCATCCTCTGAGAACGCATAAGATAAAATAAGCTTAAAATAAACTACAATAAGCTCAAAACCACTGACAACTTCAGCGACTGCATGAGTTTCTGGATTTTATTCTGTTTCTGGTCTTCACATACGCCTGAGGGGAATATCTGACTCTTTAGCTGCCAAACGCTTCACCATGTTTAACAGCTAGTTGCTAACCTTGCCTGTCTGCCGCGTGGTGCCGGGCAGGTTAGTGAAAAACGGGCTTTCACAGCCGTGTGGCTGGAAACTGGCTGGTGTGTCTGGAATCAGCGCTGACGGGAGCCGTGAGAGTGAACTGTAACAGGTAAGTTGTGGCCTGTAAAACCGAAACAATTGAGTTAAAAGCTAAAATGCTCCTTAGAGCCGAGAATAACCACACAGTCAGTTATCAGTCTCTGTGGGTTTGTCACTATGAGTGTCCACTTTCACATACAAGTAGTTGTGTGATCTATTATTTCTATAAAAATATTGATAATAGCCTCTTTAACATAATTACTCTCTTATACCTTCTATACCTCCAGCTGCCTTTGACTGAGAATCTTCACAGACCGAATTATCGATATATCAATCGATAAAGAACGTAGCCGTTAGTTGCGGCCCTCGCAGTGTTACAAAAAAAAGGTGAAATGCACCTTATCCTCACCTATCAGATTTTGACAGTACTAATGCAGGAAGGCAGGGAGAAAGTGTCATTACTGCGTTTGCTAAGTCAATTTCCTGAGCTCTGGTTCTATCCATCTCCAGTGTGAGCTGAGTGATCAATCTGCTGCTCTGGATGTGAGATCACGTTACAGCGTGAGACTGCATGGATGAGATATGAAGTTGGCGTATGATTTTGCTGCCTGAGTGCGGGACTTGCTGTAGTTTTTTTTCCGCGGGACTGGAGAGGCCCAGAAATAGATTGCTCCAGGCTAAAGCCTCTCCCCTGTCCTTGTCCCATGGTGTCTCTCCCCCGGGAGGGCAGGCCCAGGCAGGCGCCCCAGCTGCGCGGTGTCTCACTTGGGACGGCGGCAGCGGCACAGAGGGCGCAGTCGGACGCAGTGTCAAACACATTTGGGGCATAAGGGGGACAATTCTCCAGAGACATAGCAACTTATCCTTCCCACCACTGCACTTATGGTAATCCCCTTTAAGGTTTCCATTGGGGCTGCTGGCATGACTAGGTTTTTGTGTCTGCGGGGATTTTAGCTTTGTGAATGGTTACATAAATCTTTGTACGGTGTCGTGTGTGTGGGTGATAATGATGTGCAGGCATATGTCTGGGTATACCCAAGATACCTCTCACTATTTCTTGTGTGAGCGGGTTTGTGTGTGTGTGTGTGTGTGTGTGTGTTTCAGTGTATTACAGGAAAACAGTGACTAATGTCTGCCCTCTTCTCTTCCGTAAGCTGATCTGTCCCTGAGGCGCGCGAGAGGGCACCGGCTTTTCTCTGGCCGGGGATGCTGTAAAAACACTGCAAAGACAGCACACGAACCCCTTTATCACAGCGCGGCCAGACTCAGCAGTCACGAACCTCGGTGACGCCCATGCACGGCCACTCCGGTGTGCAGTCAGAGCGTCTACCGGCAGGCTGACTTCGCGTCCATCTAACCGGCCCACAACATCAGGGGAGGTGACCCGTGTAGCACTCGGACAACACGGGCACAAAAACCGGCAGTGCAGCATAACTCATTCTACGTAAACATGGGAATAGTCAAGTGAGGAGGCAACGCAGATACATGATTTAAGCCAGTGATGCTGATATACTCATGGTGATGATGTAATGAGTGTGTATAGGTACAGCCACTGATAGTGGGTATGGATTTTGGTAATAACATAAGATCAAGGACAAGGACTGATGAAACTCTGCTTGTTTTTGTCCAAATGCATGAATGCCCCTTTTCTTGAATAGGATGACAGTAGGGCTTTTCCAGTGCAACCATATTCTCCGTGGATTTGGACGGGGCCACAGAAGGTGACACTTAATTTTCCTCCGTCATAATGGGCACTGTGTGCTGCATACATAATTAATCAATCACTGTTTTCCACATTGATAACAGAACAGCCCCGGTCCTCACCTTCTCTTTGAATGCTGGTCGCATTCACCTTGCTGCTCACAATTTTTTGCTGCGAAACGTGTAACACACTCACGGAGAGAAGCGGCAGTAAAGAGGCAGCTCGTCTCGTGATGAGAACTACTGCAATCTGCACCTGATGGCTCTGACTGCAACCATCAAGCCAGGCGAGAGTTAAGCGGGTTATCACGAGTCACACATGGGAGACGCAGGTTTCAGGTTTAACGGCTATTATGGTAATATTCCCCTCCAAGACGCATTTGGAGGGATGCAGATTCAAGAAGGAGAGGAAATGTCAAATAATGCGTAATAAAACTCGGCAACACGCATTCATATCTAGCCCAGTAAGAGGTGGTTGGAATAATAAGAAGCCAAGCAAGGGTGAGATATGTTGAAGTACAGCAAAGCAAAAGGGAAGATCTGTTCACTCTATTTTTACACCAGAATCTTAATGAAACATCCCCCTAGCGCCCATGAGCTCCCCCCCCCCCCCTCCTCTTTTTTTTCTCAATGAATTCATTGAATTGAGACAGATTTAGGCAGCAGAATGAAAAATGGTGCATAGAAATGACTAGCTGGGTTTGGAGATTAATACTAAAGCGAGAGAAGTGATGATCTATCACCCGACTTTCTTCAGTCCACACAGCACACTGAGGATGAAAGTGATGAGCAACCCTTGCCGGAGTATGTAATTACTGTTTACTCTAACCAGTAAGTGAAAACACACACACACACAGAATCTCTCCTGTAGTTAACTTTAGATAATGTAGGATGCATACAATAACAGCCTCTTTTTATCTTCTGCCACTATAACTCATCCACGCGAGACTTGTTTCTGAGTAAAGTCTAGATTTCTAATCTCTAATTTCATGTTATACACTATTTTGTTTTCAAAAATGTGTCTGGATTTGATGTCCAACATTCATATCCTGCGTTGTTGTTCTTTGTAAATAAACTTTTTTTTTTAATTGCTTGAGCTCCGATGAGATTATATCAACCCCACTATTCTCTTGAAAACAGTACGATCATCCAAAAAACAAAAAAAACAAACAAACCATTCACATTAGCCAAATCAATCTCCATAACAATACTGAAAACAACCAGTGGACACGCTTCAAGCCAATAAAAGGGCCATTTGCCTTATAGGGAGATTACTTTCACTTCGCTGATGTGTGCTTATTCCATATATAACATGTTTCCATTGCAAACAAGCTATAGCCCAGTCCCTGCCCTGTGAGGCGAGTGCGAGTGCGGGCCAATTGATTTTTGCACTAGGTGAGGTCGGGGAGGTGATCTGGGTGTTTAACACTGAGCTTCTGTCGCTCAAAGAGGGGCTCGGAGTTGCGCAGAGAGAGACGATAAACAAATATTTGACAGCAGCGGCAGGAGCAGCAGCAGCAGCAGCAGCAGCAGCAGCAGCGCCGCGTTTCCTGCGTGGCGTGTTTGCAGTGCGATAGGCGGTGAACTGCAGGAGTTGTCCCGGCCCTCTTGCGCCCAGTTTGACGGCCTGCCTGCGTCCTCGGAGAGGGAGAGCTGCTGTAATTGGCTTCTCAATGAAGGATCATCAGCAGCTCCCCGGAGGCTCGGTGGACCGTAGCGTAGCGCAGCTCCATCAGTCGTCCGCTCCCCGGCTGTAAACAGCGCTCGGCTCTCTTCCTCCGACGCGGATTCTCGGAGCATCCCCGTCCTGCGCCTATTCACAGGGGCTCTGTGTCCGTTCTCGCAGCCTGCGCGACCGCCGCTGGGAGTTAACCGCTTTTGTCCGTGGCGCGGGGAACCGCGGCAAAGTTCGGCGCAGATTTCGACATGAGTGACCTGGAGGACGACTTTGCCAAGATCCTGCTGCTAAAGGAGGAGCGGATACGGGACTTGGAGAGGCGGCTGGCGGACCGGGAGGACGAGATTCATGAACTTAAGCGAAAACTGCACAAATGTCAGTCTGTCCTGCCCAGCGCCCAACTTATTGGACCGAGGACCCGCAGGGCGCAGGGCATCTCCGCGGAGCCTCAGACGCACCAGGACCTGTCGAGGCAGACGTTTCGGAAATATGCCAAGTCCGACTGGTAAGACTGTCTCAGCAGGCGTTTGGTGCTAGTGCGCCCATGTGGAAGCTTGGCGTCCCGTCTTAAAATCTCTTTCTGAGTGTTTTTCTTCTCACTACCAGAATCACAAATGTTTGCCATGAAAGCTGTGAATCGTTATTACTGTAGGAGGCACAACTCTCTCTTTAACAGCAGTGTGACTTAAGATTGATGTGCAAGTGCTGATACTGTCAAACACACTTCTTTTGGCACTTTTGTGTCCCATCTCCGCACAGCTTCTTCTGCCTGTTTTCTACCTTTTCTTTCTCTCTCTTTCTCTCTTTCTCTCTTTCCTTTTTTTTTTTTTTTGTCTTTTTGGCTACCTGGAAGATGCAGATGTTTGCCATGAATGGACGAGCACTTTCATTCTCGGGGCCGATGACGCAGCTCAAAGGCGAGCTTCAGAAAGAGCTCCTAATTGATCAGATCCATCATGGCCGTCTCCGGGGACGCAGGCGGGAGGAAGTGCGATGCATTATTGGCTTTTAGTAGCTGGACGCTGAGGACCCGAAGTGCATGGCTGAGGATATTTAATACTCCATTAGAAAACGCTTTGTTTGACCATATGCTTCCCTTATCACCTTTAGGTGCTCCTCCTTTTAGCCTCGCGGCACTGAGTTTGAGGGTCTCACGTTCGACCTGTATTTGAATTTGAACTTTGGTATTTCTCTCATCTCCATTTTAATGATCAGAATCCCATCAGCATTAAGTACTTGTCATATTGATGTTACACACACACAAGCAAAAATCACGCTGTTGACTCAATTCACGCAACAGACAATGGGGTTCACTTTTTTTTGTAAAATCGCGATGCGTAGACAAGTTCCAGTCTTCGTTTGCAGCAATAGACCGCAAGACCTTATTTGCAGTCAATAAACTGATGATCCCCAAAGTCCGAGGTCGTGAGGCAAGAGGGACGGAAAGAAAACACCCGAGAACGAGGTTTGGAGGTCACGAGTGACCCGGGTTCACTGAGAATGAATGACTAACAAACTATATCCCAGGCGAAGATAAGCAAGTATACTAACCATCTATTGTCAGCCTTTCTATAGGACCAGGCTTCGTAGTGAAAATGGGCAAATTGTGCGTGATGGGGCCCAGTGAGAGCTTGAATGGGCCTTCGGTGGACACACACGGGCTAACGGGGGCCTCACACTCCGCACGGAAGTAAACCTGCTTGCGTTTGCGAAAATGACGCGACTGCTCTCAATGGACACGGGTGTCTGGCGGAAGGCGTCCACTTGCGCCGCCGTGCCCGCCTGCTCTGTGACCCCCCTTTCCGCCCCCACCATTAGGGTCAGGACGTGGCACCAGCCGGCGGCGGCCCGCCCCGTTCATCGGATTACCGCGGCATGGATCGACGGATCCTATTTCTATTGATCCGCGCAGGGAAAAAGGGCTGAGCCGGAGGGTTAGAGGGGTGAAACTTAAAGCGCAGAGGTGCTCTGAAGGGCAACGGGGCGATGGGGGGGATGTGGTGGGGGCGCAAGTGCAACATCGGACTGGAGGGGGCCTGAAGTCTCCGGGCACCTGCAGTTTCCTGTTACGAGGTCAACTCCGCTGCTTCTCGAGCTCTGGGCCGCGCGCCCCTGCCCACGAACATAAGAAAGAAAAGAAAACGGGACGGTTGTTAAAGGAGCTCACGGGAGAGACGCTCGCGGGCCTCGGCTCCGCTAGATATTTCCGGGGCTTGAATTTACAGAGCAGCACAAGAAAAAAAACAAACAAAGGTTCTAGGAACAAATGTAGGTTTTGGTGGAGTAAACGGATAAACTGCTGTTTTTGTCCGACGGGTGTTCCCCACACTTGATTTATCTCGTTGAAAGTTTCACAATGTCGCCGAAAAAGCGTTTGCGCCAAGCTGCTGATTTGCGCATTTGTCCTGTTCGTCTTCATTTCGGCTTTGCCACATCGGAGCACTTTCACTCACTGCCCATGGGCCTTGCAGTACACACCAGCCCTGGCGGTCGTAGAAATAATTGTTCTCTACACAAAGTTTGAACAACTTCTTTCCTGAACACGTTGCTTAGACGCTCCATTGAATGCAATCTCACACAACAGCGCTGGGACCGTGCAGTGTTTGCCCGCAGAGCAGAGCCATGCCACCTTGTCGGCGTTTGCCTGGGCCGATCCTGTAACCCGCCACCAGAGGGCGGCTGTGATCCTTTATCGGGCTCACGGCCTCGGTCCGGCTTTGTTTACCTGCGGCTCGCCAGGAGACGAACGCGCCTTTTACCACCGCACCGTAAAAACCACTTATCCTTCCAGCCGAAGTCAATCTCGTTCATCGGCCTTCGTCCCCGCCGCCAGCCCGCGCAGCCGCTGCTGTCCCAAGCCTCAGTAACTCCTCATCCTGTCAAGACGGTCCTTGGCATTTTAACGCTCCGCTGAGTTGGTCCGGGGCCCGTGAGGCCCGACGCTGTCCGCCGAGCTCCGGATGACTCACTGGGATAATGCGGACGGACACCAGCGGCGCTCAGAGTCCACACGACGCGAGATGAGATGAGGAATGTGGAGCTGCTGTGGAGATTTTTTTTCATGTCTGCTGCTTCTGTTTCACGATCTGTAAGATTATCATTTGTTTGCTTTTAGCCCCTTTACTGGCTCCAGCTTTTTTTTTTTTTTTTAGCCTGTCACAAAATGAATAGTTGCTGGACACTTGGACTTGGTGAAAGTGGGTTCAGTCCTTGCCACTTCATCAGGCATCATGTTCCCGCCAAAGCATCATTCGGATTCAGATATAGCACTGGATTCCACACTTACAGACTCAGATATTCTCTCAAATCTGCACTTTTGTCCACGTTGACAAAATAAACAAGCAGCCCGACGCAATATAAGCAGCAGAGCCTCTTCCCCCAATAGATTAAAAACAAAAAACAAAACAAAAACCGTGTTGTTTATTTTTACATCGAGGTTCATTAAGTTTCAATCACCTTCAACCTCCATTAAGGCTCCGGTGCTCATCTATTTGTAACTCGGCAGCCTCAGGGCGAACCACTGAGGCATGATGACATGGTTCTCCGAGCAATGGCTCTCTCACTGAGTCCATTATTCATGCGAGACGAGCGCGGCTCTCTCTCTCTCTCTCTCTGGAGCGGCAGACTGCACTGTGCCACAGATTCCTGCAGGCGCCCTTCTCGCCATGCGCTCTCTCCGGGTCGCAGCCTGACGCACTCGGGGAGGACGGTCCTCCGCTGTCACACCGCCGAGGGGAGGGGAGCGAGGGAGAGGAAGAGAGAGAGAGAGAGAGAGAGAGGGAGGGAGGGAGAGAGGGCAAACTTTAAGTGACTGGCTGAGACGCTTCATGGGCTCACGTTCGCGGCAACCACCGAACATACCTTCGTTTAAATTCCCAACATCCGCTCGCGACGGACCGCGGCGAGGAACCCCCCCTCGGGAGAGACGGGGGCTGCGTCCTCCGAAGCCGTTCATGCCGGATAAAGTTTGCGAGCAGCGTGGCAGAGGAGAGAGGATAGAGACTCGACCGCCAACCTTTCGATAAACTTGCCGGGAAGTCGCCAGTGTCGCCGCCGAACTGACATGGGCACCTTGCGCGACCTCCAGTACGCGCTACAGGAGAAGATCGAGGAGCTGCGCCAGAGGGACGCGCTCATCGACGAGCTGGAGCTGGAGCTCGACCAGAAGGACGAGCTCATCCAGAGGCTGCAGAATGAGCTGGACAAATACCGCTCCGTCATCAAACCGGCAACCCAGCAGGTCCACAAGCAGAATGAGCTGAACGAGCAGCAGCGGACGAAGAGGCAGGCGATTTCGGCCGAACCCACTGCCTTCGACATCCAGGATCTCAGCCATGTAACCCTACCGTTCTACCCCAAAAGCCCACAGTAGGTGTCCACATCATAACCGCATCGTGTTCACTCTTAATAACGACAATTAGACTCTTGTTGCATTGGCTGTTGCGCTCTAGTGTGAGCTCATTCACCCTTTGTCACCTTTCTGATTCTCTGTGCGTAATGTTACGTGTGGAGCAGCAGGTACGGCACCTGTAGCACACATGGATGAAGTGGTGCTCTCTTATACACACACACACACGCACGCACACACACACACACACACACACACACACACACACACACACACACACACACACAAAGACACACACACACGCACACGCACACACACACACACACACAAATACACACACACACACACACACACACACACACACACACACACAAATACACACACACACACACAAATACACACACACACACACACACACACACACACAGAAACACACACACACACACACACACACACACACACACACACACACACACACGGTGCCTTCAACTAGGGAAACTGCCATTGGTGACAGTTTCCAATAACAATGTAAGAAGCCCGGCGATTCAAGGCTGAATATCAATCGGCCTGATCATCACAGGCTAACACGAGAGAGAAATCAAAGTTCATCCAGTGAAAGGGAATTATAGGTTTACAGAGCTGGTGGTGGCAGCTCTGTGTAATGTACCGGTGCCTATTTTATACAAGCTGTGATTCTGTGACGAGCAGTCCTAACAGGCTCTCTGTGCATGTTTACCTTACGATTTCTTTAGAGCTACTCCCTCTTTCCCTCTCTCCCTCTCTCTCTCTCTCTTCAAACTCTCAAACAGACAACTTTATCCCGTGCAACTTGGCCTGCAACATGAGGTCTGGTTCTCAAAATGAAACTGGCATCATACTAGCTCTCTGTGGTGAAATAATCCAGCTGTCCGTTGGGTTTCGAGGTAAAGGTTGTGTTACTATGAATCAATACATTCACCCCCCTGGTGGACAGGAAGAATATATCTGCTCTTCATTCTGCATGGGCATTGAAAAGTGCACATACTGAATATAGTCAATACATATTCGAAACTAAATCCAGCTTTGAAATGCATAGAGCGTCATTTGACTGGTCACTTACTATCAGCAAAATCGGAGTGTTCAAATTTAAATGACTGGTATTTTATCTACTTTTAAAATCCTTTATAGTATTAAATTTAACATTTTTTTTCTCATGTTGGTGTTTAATGCTGAAACCCCCCCCCATCCCTTTAGACTTTGCCGATAGATCAGACGTGTTAGATATGAATGTCACTATTCTTTTGACGTGCAAACAAACAAAGCTCTGAGGATTTAATCAAAGCAGATTCAAAAATGAAGGGGTTTATTTATCTGAGCAGGAACAGGCCCATTAGTCTTTGTAATACCCGCCAGCCCAGAGTGTTGGAAAACACACAGAGAACAGGCTCGTTCCCTGTGTGTTTGTTGGTTTTCCTTGTGCCACGGTTGTAGATGAACGTGAGATCCTGGAACGCTGGTTTTGGAATGGCAGATGAGGACAACACAACAGAGTGACCGTTTCATTATGATAATCCTCCTCTTTCTAAACCTTTTAATGTGTATGTGTATTTCCATTCCATCTCCCAAAGAGGCTTTCAGTGACACCTTGGCAGGAAAATATCAACTCTTCGAAAAAGTCGTGGACTGTCCTGCAGTTTGTCCTGTATTTCGGGACTTTCGCCACAGAGAGTCTGATCTCTCTGCCACTGAAGAGTTCCGGTGAAATCATTTGTCAGTTATGATGGGAAAAGGGTAGTCTGAGAGCTGACAGCGGCTTTGAATTTGCATGATTTCTGATGATAACCCTCACGGGGAAACTGAAAGGAAATTTCATGATGGAACTGAAAATGACAACCAAGAGGTTGTTTGAACTTCTTTTAAAGCCTCTCAGCTACAGCTCCCGTTTTCCGCAGAGCTTCCGTCACACCTGTTCACGCGCTCCATCGGAGAGACAATGACATTTTGTGCAGCATCGCTGCTTTAATGAGCTTGCACATACAACAATGTGCATAAAAAAAAAATATGACTGAAAGGCAGACAGACACTTGTTTGCAGATGACTTGAACGTGTTGGGACCGTTATTAATATATTATTATTATAATCTTATTAGTTCAGCATTATGATCATTATTCAGTTTGTTTGCCTATGCAACTTGCAGAAGTTTTATGATTTTCTCTGGATATGGAGCAATTAATTTGAATCCTACTTATTTTTTGTGTGTGACTCTTCTATCTCAGTTTTTATTATTGCTCAATGGAGAACAGAGAGGTTTTCTTTTTTTCTTTTTTATAAAATACATAAGTGCCCTCATGGGATGAAAACAGCTCCATTCCTTTTTTCATTTTTGCTTTGGTTATTGAAGTGTAGCGATAATGCCTGTTGGATTTGGCTAAATGTTTATATTTTTCTTTCATTCGCAGCCACTTAATCTTCTTTACAAGGCCCATAGAGCGTTCCTTACTCAAACTCTATCCATCCTTTTCCCTCTGACGGCCTGTTTTTTTTTTCTGTTAGCCTCTCCCACTTTTCTGCCACCCCTTTCTTTTTTCCTCCTAAAAGAGCATATTTTCTCCTTTTAAGGAAGGCTGAACTTGCTCAGCCCCAAACTTCACTAGTGGATGAAAGTAAATACATCATCCTCACAAAGGAAAGGGAGGCAGATGTTTTTATAAGGGTCTGGTTGGAGGACGCTGGTCAATCTTGCCATCGGAGGCTCAAGTTGGGGGGTCCCGAGTGAGGGTTGAAAAGGCCAGAAATCTCCTGGGTGTAAATGCAGCAGAAATAGGGCCAATGAGGCACATTTCCAGAGGACTGGAGGTCAGCTTTGGGAAAATAATGGGATTCCAGTTTGTTCCTGTTAGTTCACTTAATTATATGCAGAGTCATAGATAAACCTCTTTCATACCACTAACTCAGCAACAGTCATAAGGATTATCACAGTCCAAAAAAAAAAAAAAAAAAACAACAGAAAAACTTAACAACCTTTATTAAGGTTCACTCCCTAAAATCTAATGAGAGCTGTCAAGATGAAACCCAAACAATCTTCTCCTCCTGCTGGGGGTTTGGGAAGCACTGTGCACATCTGAACATAGATTGAAAAACTGATTGGAAAATAGGTGCAACACCTCAACCTTCCCCTCTCAGCTCACAGCAGTAGCTAGTTCTGACTCTCAAGGGCAGATAAAAAAATATCTAATAACCTTTGGATCATCCTGCTTTCTCTGTTGGAACAGCAACTGCACTGGTCCCAGGTTCACATCACTTAAAATGCTGAGACTTTGAATGCTTGAAACCCTACTGTCCCTTTTGTGTTTTCTCTAAACCTGTAAATTGTAAAACAAAGGAAAATTTCCCCAAAATACATTCTAAAAAAGGCACGTCCACAAATGACAGGGAGGTCTGGGATAATGAGCCTGCCACAGGGAGACAATCTGAGTTGGCTTCTACGTGGCCTTTCAGGTCAGAAAATGACATATACCAAGATTTCTGACCCAGGACTAGTATAGCAATGTAAGAAACATCCCTGAGAAATCAAGAAGGACAATACTTTGTTTCCACTTGTTCGTACTTTATTTAAAAAACTTAAGTAAATAATCTGTGTTTTGGAATATATTGTGTCAACTACCCAATGTTGGCTTTAACTAATTCATTTCCTCACTTTTATCCACCAGTATCTCTGCTGTCCGAATAAAAACAGAGCTGTCTGGGGATCCACAGGTCTTGAAACTCTAATTGAAAAATGATCAGAATGTTCAATGCAAAACACACATTATGAATAACTGATATCTCAGCGAGCTATTTGAGCTTCAAACCAAAACTAATCATACAGTTGATGGCCAGGGTTGAATTTTGTATTTTATGCGCTATATATATATGATAAAGTTTCTCAAGATTTAATGGAGAGACATTCATGTGACCTTAGAAGATCAAAGTAAGTCCTTGAAGAGAATTAAGACATTGACCATAAAAACCTCACATGCACATAAATTTGCAGAGGAGTTTGTAGTACTTGTAAAAAGATAGTCATGGGCAGAGTGCTAAGCATATAAATTAAAAAAAAAAAAAAAAACCTGGGCATTGCTGATATTGTATCATGGCAGACACTGAAGTTTTGTTTTCGTAGCTGTGTGGTTTTTGTAGGACTTTGCTGAAGGCTGGCAGCAGGGCAGAGAAGCCAGTGTGTAGTGGGAGCAGTGCTTCATTAAAATGCCTTCAAGGTCATTTGCCCCTTTAGCTACAGTAGACTCCTCAGGTGATCAGCATCAACGATGCACCTAGAAGTTTCCCAAAAAGGCACGAGGCGAGTTCGACTGTGCCTTTTGAATCCTACTTGCAGGAGACTGAGTGCTTTCTGTCTTTTTATGAATTAGGTTATATACGCTTCCCGTCTCAGTAGGAGGGGACTACTTGATGGATTAACCTTGATACATATTATTAACCTCATTCATCCAGCTGACACTCCGTCAAAACCGGCCACGCAACACTCAGCTGAGCAACTCAGGCTCTGGTGATGACTTGCTTCGGCGAATGAGTGATCTTGACTCACTGTTCAGGATCTGGTCCGCCTCATACTTCTCTCCCATCTCTTGACATGTCGACACTGACGCTCGCTATGACGGTTTCAAACCTCACGGCATCTGGCCTGCGTCCACCTGTTGTCGCTACATGGACGCCTTTCGTGAACAAATGTCTCTCCTCCCCCGGTGGCACATCAATTTCATCTAATGTGCCCTTCTTGATTTAAATGATAAAATAACAGAATGTCCACTATGTCGTCTAATTTCATTTGCCCTGCTTTTCCTTTTAGTCCACCTGCACGCGGAGCTGCACCTTGACAACCGGACATAAGCCTTTACAGTTAATTGCATTCGCTCCCCGGCTTACGTAGTCATTGCAAGAAATACTTAGCTGTGGAATGCCCTAATGACTCCACAGTCTCAAGGCCAATTTGGCTTTCAGAAGTGCACCCCTGAATGGAAACAATCTGCTTCCATTAGGCATGGATTTTGCCATTTATTGAGTTGCTCCAGCATTTGGAGGGAATAAAAAGGTTTCACCTTGACGTCTTTGAAATGAGGATATATTTTTTGAAAAGCTACTGTGCCGTTTGAATGACACTTTAATTGCTTTAGAAATAAGCAACATCCCTGCATGCTGAACAAGTCAACCTCCTTCACTGGATTTTACAGTGTCTGTGATACATTCAGACTCTTGTACTGTAATGTCTCTTTCCTATTCTCCCGTTACGTTTTTCCGCAAAAAAGGGAACACCAATGGCATATGAGTTCGTGTCTCTACGGGTGTGTGCTCGTACAATAATGGTCTCATTTTGTCTCACCTTGTCTGTAGGTCCAAGGATTTGATCAAGGAAGCCATCTTGGACAATGACTTCATGAAAAACCTGGAGCTCTCGCAGATCCAGGAGATCGTGGACTGCATGTACCCTGTGGAGTATGGAAAGGACAGCTGCATTATTAAGGAGGGCGATGTGGGCTCACTGGTCTACGTCATGGAAGGTAAAAGCACACATGCACAGAGGTAAAATGTTTATCCTGTGGAAGCCCAAATCAATTCAAAAAAATCTGTTGGTAGAAAGAGAAGAATAAGTCCAATAAGAGGTATATAATTACTCTTTTTAAGAGATTTAACTGGATCCGCAGAGCTGTGTCTGGAGACCTTTAAAACCTTGTCATGACAATGTTGAAAAGGAAATAAAAGGGCATTATTGATGGATTTCTGCAGGGCGATGAACCAAAACTCAAAACCACAACACTTTGTGGTGCTGTATGAATCAGTCATGTCCCAGTGATTTTATTTTGTATGATATGGTGTGCCTTCTGCATCCTCTATGTTTCCTTCATTTTAGCAGTATTGTTCCAGCATGTGTTTTTTATTTATTTATGTATTTTTTTTGTTTTTTATGTGAAGGAGTGTGAGAGCTCTGATGACAGTAATAACAGCACAATGTCCACTTTGGCGCTGATGGGGTTTTTTTTTTAAAAGGGAATTCTTGCTACATGATTTGTGACGAGAGATACTGGAATAAAATGTTCAGTGGGCCATCGTCCTTGACAATAGTTTTGACCTCAGGGAAAATGGCCTCAGTCATTGCCCACACAACATAACTGATCATTTTATAGAGGCGAACTCGGACATTCACAGACATAATACAGATTAAAATTTAGAAATATAGAAAGTATGAATTACAGTTATGGCTTGCTTTGTCTCTAAAACCTTTATAACTTGACTTTGACCTACAGAATAATGAAACTGAGAGGCAATACTCTTAAAATTTGTTGGTTGATATGTAGACAGTGGCATTTAAAGGTTAATATTTTACTAGGAAGAATGCTGATATTGATTGTTGCTCCTATTGGTTCATTTTGGCTTGTCACTTTGATTATTGGGTTGGCAAGACATTTCCTGGATTCCCCATTAAGCCAAATATTGTTCAGAACAGATCTGTGGTAAAGTACACCTAAAATAATGAGACAGCAGTTTCATTAAACTAAGAGAGACTTTTTTTTTAGTTTAATTGAAACACAAATCTATGACTCTATAAATACATAAACCGCTTGGCTTTCTTCAAGCAGATGCAGGTAGAATTTGTCATATCTTAAAGGACTCCAGAGACAGCCAGTGTCTCTTTTTGGCTGCAAGCAAAAATGTTATGTCTGCTTTCTGTCTTCATCTGGTCTTTAGTGAGTCGCTGGGTCTGAATTCAAAAACCTTCTAAGAACTGCGACTTTAAGGGTTATTGTATTACGGAGGTGACTCAGTTGTACTGTTCAGCACACCAGCATAGTTTTGTCAACTGTGATTGAAAGGAATGCTGCCATCCTAGAAAAAATACACAAGTATAATCATTTCAAGTATAATCAAAACGAGGTATAGATGCATCCCTAGATCAATGAAAGTCAATGAAAGACTGAACTTTTTTAGTCTCGCTGGCCACGTGGCTCTAGGGATGGCCGTGCCGGTCACTCCACCACTTCGGTCCAGACAGAAACATTTCAACAAATACTGAATGGCGCTCCAAAAAATTGTGTAGAAACATTCATGGTGTGCAGAGGATGAATCCTACTGACTTAATGATCAAATACCCGCTAAGCTAATTCCCATTCCCATCAGCCTCAGCTGTACAAGACTCTTACGTTCTTGTCCCAGTACCCGCACTTATGCGCTCCCATGATGCAACAGTAAAATGCTACTTAGTGTAATATAACAGTCAGAGGTGCCATTTTCCTGCAGATGTAAGTAGATTTTGCTCATAATACCTCTGTACTTTTAAATGCAGCACTTTCACCTGTAATGGAGTATTTTTACATGGTGGTATTTGTACTTTTACTGAAGTAAAGGATCTGGGTACTTCTTCCACCACTGTTCACATCCCTATTGCAGGAAGGACGTCACTTGTTGCCCTTATCTGTAGACTCCAGAGAGAAGTCAGATACTGTATGTAAAGAGGCTAACATGTAACTGCCGCGATGCAAATGAAATGCAAAACATAGCTATGACGGTACAACAGTGACCTGAGGTGAAATTTTGGAATTTGGGGAAGTATTGAGCGCTGTTGATTGTATCTGTAATTCACCGACAAACAATGAAAGAAATTAGAAGCCAACGTCCTTGATAATTGGACCACCGTGTCCTGTTAGAATCCAAGAGTTGTGAATGAAAAAAGGAAAAATAAACAAGTGCTATTTTCACAGAGAGGACATGAACCTCCAGATGCCAAACCGAGTCTAAAAATCTGTTGTCTTTTACTGAACACTCGTCACCCGTTACTTTAGGTAGTGGGTAGATTTTAATCTCTTCCTGTGACGAAGGCTGTGAGAAGACGATTGTACCAGAGGTGACTCGTCATGCTAGGTCACAATGACATGATGAATAGGCTCCTCTTGAGCGCAACAGAAAAAGAGAAACAAAAGATACAAATCTGTAAGAAAAATAATTGTTGAGGGGCTTTGTGATTTCCTCTCTGACAGTGATGGAGGAAAGAACTGAAGTGTATAGTAATTGGAGATGGGGCTTAAACTCAACATTTGTCATAAGCCACTCATATCAAATGTTTGGTTAATTGTTTTCCCTTTTCAAATCCTTAGGGTAGGCTTAACATATTTATCTTCAGTGAACATCATCTAACCCTGTCTATTCCACCCTCTGTTCATTTCCCTTTTGTTTCGCTCTCTCTCATGTCCCAGTGTGTCCCATGCCGGCAGTATTTCATCCTAACTGTCTCTGGCCTTGGCTTGCTTTGCATAAAAAACAAATTTTAAAAAGGCACATGCCCAAGGGGCAGAGACTTTGTGCCAAGGTCTGTGAAAGCCCATCACAGTCAGTGAGTTTTAAATCTACGCTGACAGGATTTCTGACTGTGCCATGTCGAACACACAGCGTCCTCAGCCCAACACTGTACATAATTTTCCTAGCAAATGACATGTTCACAGCTCAGGCATAAGTGTCATTTCTTATTGAGGCTCCGCAGGCTAATCATTAACATGTTGCCATGGAGCTGACATCGTTTATCATACATCATTTAGCCATATTAAACACATGTAAACTACACCAATTGCAATAATAACAGTAATAATAACAATACACATGGCGTGTTACATCATTACTCTCACTTTAAATGTTTGTTTTTTTTTAAAGATGAGAGAATATGAATAACACGTTTTCCCCCAGTGAGAGACTAGACTGACATTCTGGAGAGTATCATAGCCTCCCTTTTTAAACAGCCTCAGAGTAGTTAGGGTTTTTCTTTTTTTTTTTTGCCAGTGCACCTGATAATTAGAGATCAGACAAACCAGGAGCTATAGAAAAACAGAATGGATCCTGGCACTAGCTTGCCAATATGATGAGCTCGCCAACTTGGCCATAGCTGCCGTAATGAATGTTTGTTGTGTTTTGGTCACATCCACTGGGCTGTAACTGAACTCAGGTCTCTTTAAAGTACCGATTGCAACTGAGCCAAAATCTTACGTTTCCATGGAGACGAGATAGGTTTTTGATTAGCTGTGTCGTCCGCGAAGACCCGTACAGGTGGCTAATGATGATAATAGCTAGCATAATCACATCCAATTACTATCAAATACTTCGCTGACAGTAAAACCCCCGCAATTCTTTCATAATCACCATTCAACTTAATCTAATCAAACTTTGTATAATACTACAAATAGGTTCTACCAATACTTTATGAACATGAATGTTGATGATGTAAAGAGTAAGCTTGTTAAAAGGTGTAACAAAGCCTGGTCCTTTACTTTGAGAATAGAGATTTGATTATTAGTTTGGATGGCATGAACACATATACTGGGCCTGGGCCTATGATGAGCTTGTGTTCGGTTTAGTCTGATTTGCAGGAAAAATGGCGGCCGTTGCACCTGTCAGCTGGGGAATTTTAAAAATGACTCACGGTAAATGGTTTTGTGTTGTTAACAAAAATGAACTCATATTTGAAGTTTAACTTACGATTGCACATGAGCTATGGGAAGTGACTGACCAGACCAATCTGAAGGTTAGCTTTACATGTAATTTTAAACACGTTTATGTTTAGGGCTGCCAGTAACATTTCATATTATTGATTAATCTGCCATTTCTTTTCTCAATTATTTGATTGATCGTTTGGTCCACAGAGTGTACGAAAATAGTGAAAAAATGCCCTTCACAGTTTCCTGCAATCAAGAGAGAAGAGAGTTCCGGGTATTTTTTCTACTAAAAACACTGTTCAATTGATTATCGAGTAAAAAAATTTGTTGCAGATTATTTTTCTATTGATTGACTGACTTTTTGACTAATTGTTTCAGCTCTACTTATGTTTGGATATGAACCCTCAAAGGGTTAAGTTTAATGGTTTGGTGTCGTTGATATAAGGGTTAAAATTAGCGCTGTGTTTCTCTGTCTACAGCTTACTACAGTTAGGATAAAATAGCTTAACAGAAGAGCTTTCTTCTGTTCGACACATTTATCACAGTAACGGGATGCGTTATGTGTCTCGCTCCCGGCTTTGCATTTATATTCTAATATTCACTTATGATTCTTACTTTGCCTTGCATCTTTCACCTTGTATGAGAAAGAAATGCATTCAAAGAAAATTAAAAAAAATGTATATATATATTTGATATATTTTAGGGAGATCTAGCTGTCTGCCCTACTATATGTTTTATACATTTTACAGATTGTACAGGAATTAAAGAGGAGTGAGGAAAGTAAAGAGAGACGGTGGTAATGTTAAAGTATGAGTCAGCTCCAAACCCCAAGTGCTCACCCTACATTGACAGTTTCTATGACAGGCTACCATTTTCGGTGCAAACGCTGATGCACTATAGACCATTTTATTCAGGTGGAGGTATTCAGGGGATTTCAGAATACACCTGGGATTTGACATTTTCTCAACACAAATTGGAGTGAGTCCCAATTATTTTATATGACCAGCTGTTAGGCAAGGCAAATATAATATTCTGACAGATTTCTCCGAGAGGACTTGAAGTTTAAGTGAGGCTTACATGACATCCTTTAATGTCTGAACATCACAGAAATGAACAATGTGCTGTGTTGAACCACTCCTGACAGTCATTTTCCTTTTCCTGCTGCTTTTACTGAGATATACTTCTGAATAACAATGAATATCAATGTTTACCCACCGTGGCTCAACACTAGTTTTTCTCTTTGAGGGGAATAATGTGATGGTTTTTTTCTCCTTATGATACGACACTCAAGATGCTTGATGGACACGATTGCGCGTGTAAGCATCAAACACTGATCTGTTTGCCTGTATCTCTAATCAAATATAAACAACACTGGAAAATGAGAGTCACAGGTGTCTGTTTACATTTAATTTAATGGCATATTTTATCCTGTGATAATCCCCTTTAGCTTCTACTAGCACCTTATCACCTCTCTGTCACCTTGTACTCTACCTTACAGGCTGGGTTATTAAAACCTGACATGAAAGCAGATCTTCAGAGCTACTCAGCAGTCACTGTTTTCTTTGTTTTAATACTTATTAGGGAACCCTCAGCCGTGGTATGAAATGCATTGGTTCCCCCAAGATGATTGTTAGCCGAAACAATCCGCTGGCCAAAGAACCAACCAACCGGACTACCAGCTGACCAAGTACCGAGCTGGCCAGTTTCCTAAATGATCTCTGAGAGACAAAATGAATGAATGTCTCTATCCGAGATTCTGACAGCCTTTACGGTTTAAAGGACTCATCCTCTCACTGTGCTGTAAGCTGGAGTCTTCAGAGAGATGCTCTCTGTGCTTACTGGCCAATGAGGCAGAGCAACGGGAGATGGGCTCCTCTCTCATTTTTAGCAGAGCTTAGAGATGCAATCGAAAGGGGCACCTGAGTGTGACTCAGTGTCACAGGTGTGAAAGGACACGATATGTAAAGCAAATTTCAAGCGCTATCTTGTATTACCACTGCTTCTATTACTACCACGCCTACCTAGTTATCCATGCAACTACTGCAGCTACTGCTGTTAATACATTATCGACTGATCTTTGTAATTATTGTGATATATTCGCATATTAATAAGGTGATACGAAAATAGAGAATGCATTGGGTTACAGAAATTTGAGTGCACCAACCCACTGCGCTACATTGTTGCCTGGCAACTTAACTAATGCAGACCTAAAACTGTTGCTGCTGTTGCCGTCAAAGTAGCATCTTGGGAAAAAGGCTCTAGTAAAATGTTGAGACCCAGAGATTTTGGTTTGATTGGCCCCAGAGAATACAGCATGTAGCCAACATTCGATGCAAGAACTGCTGCTTATTGTATCTTGACAGCAGCCATTTGTATGTTAATAATGAGCCCTCACCTCGCCTGCTGAAAAGGCATCTCGGAGAGCTCAATTTCAACTACTCTGGACTAAACTCGAGTGTGTGTGTGTACTCACTGATGTAACATGGCATGCAATACCATTATTACCACAAGACTGACTCATAACTGGCCCTCTTCAAAGCCATCGGCTCT
Source organism: Xiphias gladius (assembly GCF_016859285.1). Lineage (NCBI taxonomy): Eukaryota > Metazoa > Chordata > Actinopteri > Istiophoriformes > Xiphiidae > Xiphias > Xiphias gladius. The sequence goes on from NC_053410.1 coordinate 11,917,917, forward strand.
CATGATAACTCTAATGAGGCTCCCAATGGAGGTTTATTATGGCGTCATCTGCGGAAAAGGTGAGGGATCTGTAATTGGAATGACATTTAAACACTCTCCCCAGTTATCAAACACACACACAAACACACACACACACGCACACACACACGTCGAAAGTATCTGACAGGATCAGGTTGTAGCCCTGTATCTGTCCACTTACATGTGGTCGCCACTGAACCCACCCCTCTCCCATAATGTATTAGAAGAAAGTGGGGAAAAACTAGATTGACAGAGTTGCACATTATTAAATGTAATATGTGTGAAATGACATTCCTCTCTGCTGAAATGTCAAAGAGATATATATTAATTTACTCGCACCTTTGGAAATCTATATACAGCGCCTACAGTGCGTGTTTGCCTGTGTGCGATTCTTTTCATTCACTTGACTGTTGACATTGTTGATGTGATATTCAGGTATGGAAAATCGATTATTGTGAAAGAGCCTGCAGAAAATATTTTTACTTCCTGGCATCTTGTGATTCGATTTCTCATATGACGCTGAGACTGTAACAGTGACTTAACCAGATGCAAAGCCTCTACAGATCAGCGCTACATCAGGAATGGATTTTTTACGTATGAAAAGCAGTGAAAAGAGCGGAAAATGTGGGAAAAGAAGTAAAAGCAGAGAATAGTTTTCTATACACTACATCCAATTCAGGTGGCATATTGATTTTCAAGATGGTGTGTAAACATTCACCAGCATTTGCTAACATATAATAGCCTAATGATCTAAAATACTTCTATTAAGAAAAATATAACTTAACACCTAATGTGTCATTTATGTGTAAATGGTGTGTTAGCATGCGTTGCAGACTAATAATCTCGCCTACGCTGAGCAGCGCACCGCATCTGCCCCGAGCACCGAATGAAAAGACTCTTTCTCTGGCAAGTGTCTTCTCATTTTCCCATGCTGCCTCTAAGTTGTTCCCTTTGTCACTTTCTCTCTCTGTCATTCACTCAGTTTCACACACACAAGCACACACTGGTACGAGGTCTCAATTCAAAATGCCCTAACACGAGACCAGAGCCTTGCAAGTTTCCATCTACCACTCCTCCTCACATTTTACCGACTTTGACCCCAATCTGTCCTCTTGTCACCATCTTTCTCCACTTGCCCATCACTTCTTTTTCCCTCTACTCTCTTATCTGTTGCTTACCTTATTTTCATTGTTTTTTTTCTCTTTTTCTCTTACTCTCTGCCTTTCTTTCCTTTTACTGTCTTTTCCTTCTCCACGGTTATTGTGAGATGGATTTTGTTTTCGTTTTTTCCCCCCCACTGAACCTTAGAATAAGAATTGATCCCCATTTTCACTCCACAGAGCATGATGAAGAAACCTCTGAGCAAGAATTAATGAGTAATTTGTGAATGATCCCTGAGCCTTTATCCCCTTTGTGGCCAACCCTGCTTTTGAGAGTTCCTCATCTGGAATGCAGTGTGTGTGTGTGTGTGTGTGTGTGTGTGTGTGTGTGTGTTTGTGCGTGTGTGCGTGCGAAAGAGAAATAAGGGGAGTGGAGGAGGAGTAAAGAAAGGCAAAGACAGACAAAAAGAGCCCCCATACATCATATGAGCTGAATATTATGCAAACGTTTGAAACTTCATTCTTTGCTTTGTCTTGGTTATGTATTAACTGTACTGTGCTTGCTGCTATGTGTTTGCGTGTGTGTGTGTGTGTGTGTGTGGGGAGGTGGTGGTCCTAGACCTGGAGTAATGCTGAGAGTCTGCTATGACTGGATTAGCTCTTTGTTTGCTGAGTTTCAGAATGAGAATACAAGATAGAGCTTGAGCAATCTGCTCTGCTACAGTAACGGACAAATCCCTCCCATCACCCCTAAACTAGCATATGCACAGCACAAACACACACGTGAAAGCTGCAGAAATAAGGAAAATGTTGTACACACTGGCTCTAAACAACACTGTTGCCTGAGGACAGTGTGACGATGTCCAGTCTTGAAGCGTGATCATTGTTCTTGGTTTTTTATGTTAACTTACATACTTTAACAAACCTGAATACGGTGAGCTTTGAAAGGTCAGTTTCGTCAATCAGTGTCCCTAGAGTCAAGGTTTACAGGACTTTGAAATAAGGTTCTCTTTTAAATTTCTCTTCTCTCACTGCAGACATTTTTATTCAGCCTCCTGAGTTAAAATTCACCTCTTTGATCTCTTTTTGGACTTTTGATTGCCTCCGCCAAATACTCTCAACCCCAGCATGGGAATTCTCATCTCTATTGTACAATGTGTGCCTGTCAATCCACCACTTTGGTCTAGACAGAAATATCTCAACAACTATTGGATGGATTACCATGAAAGATGTAATAGATATCCATGGTGCCCAGAGGACGAAAACGATTGTCTGTGATCCCCTGACTTTTCCTTTTGTGTCACATGCAGGTCTTACACTTATCCAGTGAAAAATCTCAAGCCCAAGTCGATGGCACAACATTTTGGATAGTAAATTCGTAGTTCCCTGCAAGATGTGTCCAAATGACATTTCTGTGCTGCCCTGACTTTTCCTCCAGCGCCACGGACAACTATTGAATGAATTGCCATTAAATTTGGTACAGAAATTCATGTCCCCCTCAGAATGAACTCTTATTGTGTGTATGTGTACTTCTATGCATGTCAATACTTTATGTGTATGTTTGTGTAATTATCTTTGGTCCCCAACACTCTGACAAGACTGACCGTGAATCCAAATTTCCTTGTAAAAAGCCTGACAGGGATTCGGCTAGAACCTACTGAAGTACCCTATGTCTACTTTTAGAGCCTTTCAGCCACACAGCGAAGGCTACACTCATTGAGTGTGAGTAAAATGACATGTTAGGTAAGACACGACGGTTAAATTCCCTCGTCTAGAGCCCCTCTCCTATCTCTGTTTTCATTAAAACATTATAATGGGACTGGCTTCAGCTCTGCTACTCTCCTAGTCATCAGACTCTGATTATGGTTGTGGCGATACAGCTGGCTACTGAAATGAGAGTAGGCCGTGGAAATGAGACGGGCTCATTATTGTAGTGTTTAAGATGCCATATTAATCTGTATTCTGATGTTGAGGCTGTCTAATTAAGTCTGGGCTGCATAAGAGAAAAGCTACTGTATTTGCACATGGCAAGGACACTACCTGCAAATTACGACACTGTGATTTGGTCTGTGAATACAAAGTGATCATTTTCACTGCCCCCTGCTCAGGCTATCAATCAGCTTGTCAACACAGGAGCCATAATCGGAGTTTGATGACCTAGTCCTAGTCTAATGTTTTAATGAAAACAGATAGGAGAATGGCTTTAGACAAGGGAATTTAACTGTCAAGTCTCACCTAACATGTCCTTTTACTCCCACTGAATGAAAGTAGCCTTCACTGTGTGGCTGCAGGGCTCTGAAAGGAGACATAAGGTACTAAAGTAGGTTCTTTGCCGAATCCCTGGCCCCAAGGTAAAATGATGTAAAAAGGGTGAAACCAGCTGTCCTCTGTATTCCGCTGACAAGCACAGTGTCACACAAGCACAAGTGTCTTTAGGTCTCATAAACCACTTGTACAAAACTGCAGTGTAATTTTCCACCATGCCAATGTCAGGAGTGATGTTGTGCAGTTTTACCTATAGCATCAGGTGTCCAATCCTCATCTTCCTGCGTCTTTCTCACCCGCTGTCCCTCTCCTTCTCTTATCCTCTCTTTACATCTGCCTTCTTAGATTTCTCACCCCCGTTCCGTTGCCTTCTCCCCACTTTTTTTCTTTTCCTTTTATAGTTCCTGTAACAAAAATGGCATAAGTTTATGAAAACTGTTTCACGTCAGCGGGTTTGCACTCGGATCCAACCAGCAGAGCAGTGCATATATACAGAACTGTCTGCTCTTGTCAGTTTAAAACGACTGGTGGCAGCAGTGTTTCTTGACGAGACACACAAAAAAAACGAGGGTTAACTGAGGAGACGCACAACAGCTGAAAGTTGTGTTACACCAGTCGGTCGGGAGATTTTTAACTAAACGTTTTGATTCTTGAATCTACTCCTGTGTGCTAAATTCGAGAGCTGAAAGAAGTTTTGAGGGAAATTACCTGACACGGCCAGGATGATCAATCTGATTTCCAGAGTGTCCTGTAGCAGGGCTGATCACTTGCGCGCTTGAGTGTTGAAATATTTTGGTGTAACTTCTCATGACATCCGCATTAGCTACTGGTAAGATGGTGAAATTTCCTGAAGCTGCAGAAGCATCAAACTGTTTCTATGTTTGCCCTACTATCTTAGCTGATGACGGTTGAACGATTTGTAACTTTCCTCTGCAGTTCGCAACCACACTTAAGATAACAATGCAGAAGCTGATTTTCGTCATATTTGAGTATCGCGAACCAGAAGCAGAGAACAAACATAATAATTAATATTATTAATATTAGCTACGATATTAAAAGCTACAACATGCTCTATTTAGCAACGTGGAGATGTGATTAGAGTAGGTGGGCAGCAGCAGCCTGTAGTGTATGGTAAAGTCTGTCAGTAGGATTGGATCTAGCTGTTAGCTGTGACAGCAGAGATGCACCCTGCTGCTCCCCATTCAAAATACGGAGCCCCAGCATTGGCGGATGGCTGGCGCAGCGCTAACCGCTCACTGTCTGAAAATGCACGAACATTTGTATTCCACAAGGCAAAATACAACGTCTTTCAATCAGACCCCACCCCCGGCACTCTCTGTCCCTGTTTTCGCCGTCACCAGCCATGCATCACCCTGCTGCTTGTATTCTTTAAGCCAGCAGTTATACAAGGAGGGATTCCCTGAAACAACAGCACTGTGTTTGTTATTTCTGGTGCCAACTTAACAAGTCTTTCCCATTCTGAGCCATCCTCCCTGATTACTAACAGAACAGTGCCCCTACTCTCTCTCTCTCTGCTCCTCTTTTTGTATGTTCTTGCTTTTGGCTACAGCTAAAATCTGTATTTTCTTAAACTCTAGGGTTAATTTTTTCTCTTAACTGGAGAGAAAAATAATGCATGCCCTGTGCTTGAACACTGCCGCAGGAAAAACCAGCCTTCATTACTGAACACTGTCACAGTTCTGTGATCAGGAGGAATTACCTTTTTTTTTTTTTTTTGATTAATTTAGTAAGGTCTGCCATTAATTGGCCTCAAACCCAAAGACAAAAGTTTGGAATTTTAGCCCTTTGCATTTCTGTTCAAAGAATGTTAAGTAGAGCACTGCATTCATCTAGAGATCTCTTCGTTACATTTTTTTATTTTCTGGTGTCTGCTCCTATGTTGATTCATGTGTCTCATTTTTTGCAGCCGAGCAGCTGTGAATACCTTTTCTGCTGAAAGTGTTTGGGGTTTTTTGACAATCACACCGTGCTCTTTGAAAAACAAAGTGAAAACACAGCTCAGGGCTGATGTGTTATCAAAGGCTACCATTTCAGGCCTATTTCTGTCAAACCCTTGAATGAACCGCAATTCAAAATATCTTTCAAACCAAATCTTTTAATAAATAAATAAATAAAAATACAGAGCAGATGGTGATCTTTAAACCCTGGAATTTTCCATAGCATTTTCCGTCCCTGTTGAATAGAGCTCTCCCTGGACCAAAAAGAGCTTTCGGTGTTGGTCTTGTTATCCCCTTGGCCTTTCCTCCACAAAACCATTCATAGTGTCACACAGGACGTGACTGCCTTTCTCACAGACGTATCATTGCTGACCTGAACTCTAAAGTGTCAACTTGAGCTTGTAACACCTCAAAACCTTCAGTGGAAATGGCTCCATTTTTTTTGCCAGCGGGAGCAGGATGAAACAAAATTCTGCTTGATCTAATATCAATGTTCCCCCACCGCTCTAAGGGATTGGGACAGCAATGAGTAATCTGACCCCTGACTAGTGGCGGAAGAACAAGGCCCATCAGAATGGGATTGTTGGTTGGTTGTTCTCCTCTACGGGATTGGAACTCCCCCACATCCTGTTTCCCCATGTCCACTTGAAAAACATGAAAACGATCAATGGGAGAAGAAGAGGAAGAATTAAGCAGTATCCCGTGCCTGATCCCTGAAACTCATCTTTATTTATAGACACGGTCTAATAACATCAGTGTGAAGGACTCCACGTGGTAGTTAACAAATGTCCTTGTTATTGAGAACCTTGTGTCACATGCTGTTCGTAGAAGCACATACAAGAACTGTTCATCTTTAATCTAATCCGATTAATCGCGGCCATCAGTTTTTTTCCCTAAAAGACAGATTTCTCAATAGAAGAGTTGATAATTTTGTCAGATATCCTTGTAGATCACAGAGGACAATTTAAATCACACCTGTTAGAGGGTAAGTAGGAGCACAATCACGTTGCTTTTTATCTGTTAAGCCTTCAGCACCAGTGTGAGATAAAGTCAACCCAAAAGACAGCAGCCTTTTGATTTGGAATGTAGCCAGAATAACATCTGATCTTGAGCCAGGGGGGGGGGGGAGCTCAGAGGTCTGTCCTGATGCCCTGCTACGTGGAGCGCACTACTGTGTGCATTGAAATGATCAGCCATTAACATAGTTACAATGCCTCGGAGGAAGAACACACGCCGCGATACACTGACAGTGAACACCCTAATGTCGGTTAACATTATACAGTACATGCACTATTTTACGCATTTTGAAATTTTCTGTTCTCTCTCTGATCACATTTTTAATTTACGTTTAGACAACACAGTATACAGCTGTTGAGAAATGGCTTAGTGAGATGTAAATTTGCTGCACTTGGATATCAGGTCGACTGTGCATTGAGAGAGGGTGTATTTGCTTGTGGTGTTATTTGAATAAATTTGAATACTTGAATATCAGACGTGAATTCCAAGTGAAATTGGATGTACTGTAATTAAGCAGTTTGTTAAAGCAGGTCTTATTAGACACAAAAATGGGAAATGAGCTGGACCATGTGTTGGTGTGTGTGGACGAATCAATGTGAACTTCTGGATGACAGTTTTTCAAAAAAGACCATTTCTGGAATTTCAGTGTTTGACTGAATGGATTACCTGATTTCCTAGTAATTCCCTCACAGCCCGCAGTCAGTGAATTGTGCAAGAAAAGAACTTTTTGCCGCTACTCACCTTCCACAGACTCAATAAATTAATTACATGGATCTCAACAGGAAATTATTAGTATTGTCCACTGTCAAGCGTAAAGGTTTTGCTACCTGATGTGTGGTTTGTCTTTGTCCTTACATGAAGTCATCTATTAAAGACTGCTGTTATTAAATCACAGGCTGCCCTTCATTGCACTTGATGAAGTTCTGTGTCTTGCATCCTTTCAAATAAAGGCAGCAATTATCTGTACAGACACAGATATATATATTGCATTTATTTCTATTTCTATACATCACTGCAAAGCCTTTCCTTGTTTGCACTCCGCCAGAGTTTCTTCCTCCCGAAACAAGAAGTCCACGTTGTTGATGGATCAAAGCCTCCCAACACCAGTCAAAATTTTCATACTGGAAAAGCATAGCAGCTGCTGTGAAACCACTGGCAGTTTTGTTCTCAACTGTTCATCATCCATTCTCTATCTGTGGCACCCATGTTTAATAGAGTTTCGGGAGGTGATGAGTCACATTATCATCTTAACCCCCTCACTGTTCACTGATTAGTCTGGCAAGTATTTGTTGGCCTCAATCAGTTCTCAACGGCTGTTATCCAGCCTCAAATCTTGTAGTGAACTGAGCTGACTAATCACAGTTTTTAAGGGCTAGGTTGACACAACAAAAATAATTTCAGCTGTACGCAATTCATGAAACATTTTACAGCTGCTCTTTTAAACAATCACGTTCCCTCTTTCCTGGGGAAGTTCCTGAGGTGTACAGCAAGAGATCTACTTTTTTGCTTATGATAGCAACAAACATCATCTTATTTGAAAGGAGTAGAAAAAAGAAGGAGAAATATAAGAAACAGCAACCTACAATGAATGGTTTCACTTTTTTTTTTTTTACCAGTTCCAAACTTCAAAAATTGTGAAGGTGATGTCATAATCAAGACAGGAACTGCGAGCAATTTTACAGTAACTGAACATTATAATATCTATATATCTGAACAACATTGTTCGAGTTTCAAATTTTTCAAACAATCTAAGAAACCTCTTATGAATACTTAAGTGGTTAATAATGACAGACGCATAAGCACTGCATTGTCAAAAATCTAAATGCCAGCTGATCTCCAGCGGTTTCCTCTGAAACAGTAGAAAAAGAGGAGAGACTCATAGGAAGGCTCTGACATAGGAGAAAGACTTTTTAAACAGGAAAAGCAGGGAAGTAGACCGCAAGATAATGACGGACTAAGAGCTGAGGATTTTCTTTTTGCATTCAGCTTCATGCTGGGTGTTAATGGATAATGTGTTGATTTCCACGACTGAAGAAGGTGACCATAGTTTCTGAAAGGTGGAAAAACCTACAAAGCCAGGAAAAGAATTTGTCCTGAATCATGGCGACTTCTTCGGACGCTGTTTGTCATAGGGGTTCACGGCCCTCTCTAACAAGATAACGTGTCAAACTATTTCCTCTGGGGATGACTTGCCTGCTCTTATCAGCTTGCTATATTTCATCAGTTGCCGAGAGCTGACTTTAACTGTTTTCTCTGGGTTTTTGCTCTCTGTGAACCAGAATTATGCTCCTGCAGGAATGCTGAGTTTCCAGGAAAGCATACATCCTTGATGAGGCTTGTCAAAATACACCCCCCCCCCCCCCCGGTCACAGGGGTAAAGAGCCTTGTACACTGTTAAAAAAGAAAAATATGGTTTAACTTGCTTTAGACTGGGATTATGCATCTCTGGGTTAGATTTAAGCAAATATACATGGTGGCCATGTAAATAAACCAATACATCTGTGAAACTAATGTGAAAGAATTTGGATTTATCAATGTAAATGGACAGGACGATGAAAAGATGGGCAGTGATATTAAGTGCCTTGGAGGGGAATTTAGTTTCCTATGCTCCGCTGAAAGATCGCGGTGATTCGGTGAAATGTGCGCACAAACTTTGAGAGAAAAAATAAGGAAAACGCCCCCACTGGATGTTAGATCAACCAGTCTGCTTGCTTGACGAGCAGTTTGACACTATGTGTTGTTGAGATTTGGGAATTGTGTGTGTTGGCTCCATTGCGACCTACAGTTACCCCTAACACCCTTCTCTGTGTAGGTGCACACAGATGTTTACTTGTATCTCTGCAGCAGCATAATTCCTGCTTTAGTTTTTTTTAGCCTCTTGTTTTGTTGGCAAAAACCCATTGTTATTGGATAATATTAGATTATTGAGGTTAATTTGTTATTCCTTAATTATTACTCTCCATATCCCATAAAACGGTTGGTAATTCCTTTTTAAAGCAGAAATACTGTATGTTTACTTTGGAAACAGTCTGGATGGTGACTGTGTGAATTCATACATCCTCTAATAATAATACTTTAGAACATTCTTTTTGAATGCGTCAGTCCTGGTAGCCTTCACATTTTTTCACATGCAGTATATCGATATAACTGTCCTTACCTTAAGGCATATCATACTGTGAGTTATGGAGTGTTAAGCTTTAAGTAGATTTTTCTCCTGTTGGTGCTGCTGTATTGCCTCGGCAGGAGGCCAGTAGCCCTCGGAATACCCCTCATTGCAAAATAATCTTATTTTTTTCTAGACCAGTGAGTCAAGAGCAGTCTGCCTGGGTAAGGCCAAGAATGAGAAAAATCCCTACAGATACCTATCATCAACTCCATTTCATCAGCCAAACTTTGTTTGCTGCACATATTGAACGTAGCGGAAGGACCCACACACTCAAGTAATCAGGCAGGAAAATAAATGTGCAATTTGAAAAACATTATGCCTCATAGCGTGTCTGTATTTCTGTGCATGTTTCAGATGGGAAGGTCGAGGTGACGAAGGAGAGTCTGAAGCTCTGCACCATGGGGCCAGGGAAGGTGTTTGGAGAGCTGGCTATTCTCTACAACTGCACCAGGACTGCCACCGTCAAGAGTGAGTCTCCACTGACACCTGAAAAAAATCTAAAGTGCTTGCATGACTCTGTGTTGAATGTCCACGTTCCCCCCGGTGACAGATAATGTCACCTGTTCACAAGTACATACACAAACACACACAGAAATCTCTTCCCTTGGCTTAGAGGATTATGGGTCTTTCCGCCTCTAAGTTATCAGTCCTACATTGCCACAGAGAGAGGGGCCGCGCCGTCACTGTATGAATGGGTGTATGGAACACAGTGATAGCATTGTTACTCGGTCAAGTTGAAACAAGCCATCAGTCCACGTTTTCACAAGACCCCAGTTAAGTGACTTACGAGACCCCCAGTGAGCTGAATCACAGGGTTTACTGCCTCTGCTCTTTCATGTGTCAAAGCTCCACCACAGCGAACGATGCACAGTGGGTGAGTAGGTGGTCTATCAGACTGGCAATCTGAATAGTCAGCCTAATAGAGTAAGGAGAGGAGACTGAGTAAGGACGGGGCAGATGGTGGGCTGCTCACATATTAGAGAATTAGCGTGTTATAAGAGTGTGTCAGGATGAAAAATGTGTGTTTATCTCAGGCAGGAAATGGGAAATAGCTAGAAATGTGTTTGGGGGGAATAATGAATAGAGAAAAGGTGAGATGAGACGAGAAAGATGAACGCAGTTCAAATTAAAGAGTGTATGTTCCAGCTTGCACTAAAGAACATACTGTATCATGATTCAGTATAATAAGTATTGACCTGGTAAATAATTCCACACAGTGTGAGCTTCTTGATTTTTTTTTCTGTTTCTGGTGAAAATGTAAGCACAAACCAGGACATGAATGACTGCATGAAGGGCAGGGGGCACGCTGGGCCTGTATTTGAGGGCGAGGAGGCGTGAGTTGGAAGTGTGGAGGAAACGGGGTTGATGACGGTGGCAGCGAGGTTGCATGCCCCTTCCTGACCCCTTCTATGTCCCACGATGCCCTACCACTGACCAGCCAACCTGACGCAGCTCCCAGATCCCGTTGCTATGGCAACAAGTTCCCACAGGGAGATTAGCCAACTCCTTTCCCCTTCCCACCGGCGACAGAGTGTCTGTCTTTTTCTTTTGTATATTCTTTTGCCAGCCACCAGCCCATCGGCCCGTACTTCCCGCCAGTATTTATAAGTATATATCAGTGCTTTGCTTTGCTGGTGAGGTGGCAGCTCAATAAAAACTCTGCATGGAGAGAATGACGTAATTGTCTACATGGGCAGAAGTATGTTTACGGCCTAACAGGGTCATTGGCACTGTCTCTGAGGGTGGCTGTCTTTGTTTTAATGTATGTCCCTACACAAGAATGTACCAGGAAATTCAGCTACCACATTGGCTCCAGAGGAGATCATACAGCTACTTGATGAGTGTGCAAGAGGGTTCGGCTTCCTATCAACCAATTTAGATTGATCAGTGTGTGGAACCCTGTAGGAGGATATATCCTCAGTGTAATTCCAATTTACATTGCATGGTCCCTTAAGTCATATGCATGATTAATTACATCTTGGCAGAATTTAGATGATGAACCTACTAATATGGACTCAGAGGAGCTCATCCATAAAGCTGTGCACAGTATCCAACACCATCCTGTGACTGCAAAGCTAACTCACAATATAATGACATTATCGCTAACTGTGATAATGAAGAGATTATTGAAGTCTGTCCCCTATTAAGAAAACACACAATCAAGAGACATTATGTTCAACAACTCATTTAGAAAACCTGTGTGCAGTTATTATTTGAAAACAGTCAGACCAATCAAGAACAACTCAAGGCTTTCTGTCTAGGTAGCTAATACAATGATGGCATTTCCCGTGTTTCTCTTGGTTCAAGAACTGTGGTGCAGCATGCAATGTTATGTGTCACTATGTCATAAAAAAGGGCACAAATTTTTAAAATTTGGCTTGAAATTTTAAGGCAGCATGAAAAAATTTGATTAAATTAGTTCAAAGGAGAGTAATATGAGTTTGAAATGGTGAAGACCAACAGCTTTTTGTCTTAAAACACTGTAAAAGTGAAATTTTTGAATATATTTTATTTTAATTTAATTTAATTTAATTTAATTTAATTTAATATTATTTTTCATTGCTTCCTTCCTATCTTCCCAGCATAATTTTGTTGTTCCATTCATATCAGAACATTATGAAAATCAGACTTGAAAGGGGCTTTATTCTGGTAATTCATCAGTGATCTTTGTGTCTGCTGGCTTTCCAAATCTGTCTTACAACAAAGGGATAACATGACCGTGACAACAATAAAAGTGGACCTAATGTTCACCATGATAGAATATATATCACACACAAAAGTTGTTTGTGAAGCCACACTGGATTGAATGGAAGCCAATGGCAGCCTGGAAAGAAGGAACAAAACAATTTAGAAAATGGTTGCCAGTAATGGAGTATCAGAGATTTACAGTAAAATGTCTAAAATATGCTAATTCACTGCTATAGTCAGTTAAATTAACATAACAATTCACAAAAAGAATGCTCAGTAAAAAAAAAAAAAATGAATCACTAAATAGTACAGATTTCATTCTTAACATTTGAAAAAAAAAAAAATATCAACTATATTGGACCATTTGATGCAAATAAGGGTTTTGATTGGGAAAACGTGCAAGCATTCTTCCAATTACAAAATTTTATAAGGATATATGCAGGGATTAGACAAAATTGCATGCTCTCCAAAATAATACAAGGATTACTTGAATTTGTCTTAATTCTTGCATTTGCATAATTGCAAATTCCCCAGAGGAATTTACAAGGATATTTGTATTCCATCATTTCCCCTGTTGTTCATCCTTTAGATGATTGCGTGTGTAAGCACTTGCTTGCACTCTCCCAACAGAAAATGATCCCATGAAGTAAGTTTGCCCGAAGCGGAGCTCTTCAAGCAGCACTTACTCACTGGCTGTGCAGTGCTCCCAAAAAGCTTCACCTTGTTCACCAATATGTTATATTTAGTTTCAGGATACAGACACTTAAGTGTAGAGTTATCGCCACAGTTCGGGTTTGGCTCTGCCAGTCTTAGCAAATGAGGTGGGACTGTACATGCAGCCTGACAAAATTGTTGGCTGAGACTCAGTTTACAAAAAAGTCCCCTTGCCATCAAATCCACATCACATCATTTTCACATGAAAAGAATCAGGAAGATGCTCGCCAAAGAGAAGCGAGAAAGAAAAGGGTAGGAGTGAGAGACAAAAGGGAGATGTGATCTATGCAGGACAACAGTGACAGCAAAGTGAGGGAGCAACCTCAAGGGAAACAGACAGATAATAGAGGGACAGTGGCCTTCTGCTAATAAAATTTTTTTTCATAGCCTCAAAATGTCAATGACTCATGAAGACTTGGACTTTGGACTGTTATGGCTCGGTCTATTTCTTGAATATACCTACTTAAGCTATGGAATCTACGCACATGGTTGCAAACTTCAAAATCGTGGGAAGGGAGTAAACTTCATAATAGGGCTGCAACTAAAAGTTACTTTCAAGATCAATTAATCCGTCAATTATTTTCTTGATTTAATCGTTTGGTATATAAAAGTTGGAAAAATACCAGAGCAAAAGTCTAAAACTGAAAAATATTCAGTTTACGACGACATAAAACAGAGAAAAGCATCAAATATTTACTTTGGAGAAGTTGTGACTAGGCACTGTCGGGCATTTTTACAAGATGATGTTTCTCATTTAATCAAATATTCAACAAGTTTTCACAAAGAAATTTTAGGCTAAGATCCAGTTATTAGCTTTTTTTCCATAGCTTTAAACCACATCTTTGTGTTTATGAAAAAAAAACAAAAACACACACACACACACACACACACACACACACACACACACACACACACACACACACACACACACACTTTCTCTCTCAGTCTCTATAACTCACTCTCTCACACACATACAGAGAGGATTTTGTATGGTGCCCTCAGGTTTGACAAGCACTTATTTTAATGATGATCAATGTCCAGCATGGGGTGACCATTTTTTTACACTGGCACGTCTTCCCTTTAACGCTCCAATGCACATTCGAGAATTACAGGTTTCAGGAGTTTAAAGGAGCGTGTGTGTGCACGTATTGGGAATAACAAGCATGGCTAAGAAAATGGCTGTATTAAATTTACTGGAATCTAAATGACTTGGGATTAAAAACTAATAGCTGTTGCCTGAAAAGTGAAAGAAGCTTCTATATCATTTGGATGATTAAGGTGACTTGTGATGGGCAGAGCTAAAAGCTTAATTTATCGTTGTCATCCTTTTTTCCTTTTATTTTATCCTTTTGTTTTTTTTTGTTTTTTTTAGTATTAGTAGTAGTTTTTTTTTTTATTAGTAGTTTTTTAGTATTAAGTGGAATTATTAAGGACAGTACAGGAATGTGCATTTCAATATATTGTATCTGGACTGATTCCCTCCCAGGTGTATGTGTAAGATAACTAGGGGTATTTGGAAAGATTTTGGAGTAGATCAGTTAATTTGGAATTACGATATATATCCATATATGTGAATTCATAAGTAAAATAAACACTAATAGGATTAAAAGCCACATGAGTCACAATAAACATTACCTACAAACTACAATTGCCCGTCTCAGTTGTGACACCTTAACACCATATGACGTAATTCAGAATACATGAAAACTAGTTAAACATCCGGCATCTGTCAGTCCAAGTAGTAGTAGTACAACTTCAGACTTCAGCAAATCTACTGAAAAACAGGCCTAGCCGGAACAACAACAACAACAACAACAACAACAACAACAACAACAACAACAATAATTCTTGTATGAAAAAAAAAGTCAATAAATCCACTTTATATAATTAATAGTCTTAATTAACAACCTGTTTTAAAATCCATTCAACGAACACATCTGACATATGAGATGTGGTGTCGAAAGGGTATTTTCATCTCACAGGGCTGTGGGGGTCCCTCTGACTAAAAACATTAGTGACCACTGATGTTCTGTATGTATCTAATGCATCAATATATTTATATTTATGCATTTACATTATATACCATGCATCAGATATCCATCTTAGAGTTGCATTTCCTTTCTCCTAATGATCCCCATTATTTGACATTTATACTTGCTCTCCCCCAGCTAACGTGGACTTGAGATAGAAAGCAAAACACAATTCTTAATAATATAAATTAAGTTTTTCATTAACCGCACATGAAAGCCATCCAAGCCATGACTGAATCTGTACTTTAAGATTACTGTTTTTCCAGAACACGGGGCTGAATTCAGCCCCTTCAAACCCCTTATAGAAAGCACAGGCATTCGTAACTATACACCTTCTGATGCACAAACTCTACGCCTGCATTTTGACAGGTGCCGGTTTAGAGAAACTGTCTTTCACCTCAGCATGCTCCATAGATGAAACATGACAGCTAGCAGAGGGCTAATGTTTTGCAATGCATGGGCATCAGTATTCGCACGCACGCACGCACGCACGCACGCACGCACGCACGCACGCAAACATTACAAAAACAGCACTTCGTGTCATGGTATCACAGAAAGAAAATTAAGTTACAGCAGCAGCATTGTCCCCGAGATTTCTGAGAATGGCCCTTGTAACAGAGTGATAGCTCAGCTGTATAAAAGCCCTTCCTTCCGCTGGGAGTGCGCAAACAGTCATCTTTCTAATCAGTCATTGTGTGCGAATGTGTGAGTGTGAGTGTGTAGAACACCAGGTCTGCTCAGTCTCAGGAATCACCCAGTCCACGGTGCGTGAATGTTATTTGGCAGAAAGAGATAAGTTACAGGTTCAACTCCTAGGAGAACCAGGCACCAAGTTAAACATTATGACCGGTGCGGAAGGCAGAGAATGTAGCTTCTGGTTGTGTTTAAATAATAAAACACGTTGCTTGTAAGACTGTCAGTGTGCCCTCTAACGTATTCTTGGGTCCACTTTGTGTGAGTAGATGTCCCGGATGTCTTCCATTATTATTTCCCTGACTGTTATTCTTGTGTCTGTGACACAGATTATGTAATGCATCTATGCATCATAAAGACATGCAGACTACCTACAAAACATTCTTGCTCAATTGTTAAATTTTTCACACACGATAATAAACTTAGAGATCACCTCTAGCTCTTCTCTGACCCTGCAGTCTGATTCCATGACATCAATACTTTGCCTGCAGGTTGTAAGAGCACCCTAACTAAACTCATTATTACTGCGCTTTTTGAAAGCCAGACTAAGTACTTTCAATTTGCAGTTCAAATATGACTGTTCCCTATAAATTCATCTGAGTGTTAATACACTGACAAACAGCTATGCGCCCTCCACTAGGTTAATGTTTTTGCACGCTAACACATGAAATATATTGGAGTGAGTGAGTAATTAGCAACCCTTAGCAGCTACATTAGCCACATTTAGTATTCAAGCAAACAGCATCAGCCCGCTGATGGTATAATGCAATCCTAAACATTAGTCTGCAGGATCACTTAGCAGCAGTAAGGGCTCCTCCTGTTCCTGTTCCATGAACATTTATAAGCTGGATATAAGCGCTGTTCTCTTCAGTCAGCTAAATAGGTTTATATGGGGGAAAAGCATTGTGCTTTGGTCTCTGCTGCCTGGGGGACATTGCCATTCGAACTACACAACACATTCGTATTTTGCTTGTTCTTTTGCTTGTTCCTGTTCATTGCTTATTTCCATTAAATCCTGGAGAAAACGTTAAGATGATGGAGATTTAACAACACTGCAGCTTGAAATGAAACGATGAATTAGATTCATTGTTGCTAACCCAGGGTGGTTGTGTGTGGACCTAAGCACCATCATTAGGCAGGGCTGGGATGTGAAGTGTTAAAGACAAGGCCTCTTAGAATCAGGAAAGGTAGTGAATGCACTCTTAACAAGGAAAATAGAGATACCAATATAATGTACCGCTGCGTTTTTTACCAATCTTAGGATACTCACAATAATTAGAGGTGCAGCAAAGGGCAGGGAAATGAAAAACTGACAAGGCAGACATACAAATGCAACAAAAAATAAACTTGCTATTGCAAAAATTGGTGAAATGGTAAATGGACTGTACAGTGTATGCAGAGGTTTGGAAAGAACACAAATATCTGAAACTGCATTTTGCACAATTGCACAAAATTTCTAACGACTATAAAAAAAAAAAAAAAAAAAAGCTCACAAATTGGCATCTCATTTGCTGTGACTGACATGTCCATAATGATGTCCCGATATTTTGTTGTACTAGTTAAGGCACCATCAATCTCCTTTCAATACCTCGTGCTGGTGTGTGCAGATGTTTGGGAGAACTACATTGCCATGGAATAAAGGATTTAATTGGATAACCAAAGAAAAATGCAGACAGAGAGACAGAGAGAAGAAGAAAGAATGGCTATAGTAGAGAGAATTCCACTGGGACCGCGTGGTGGAAAATCTTCTGTTTCCATGGCTGCCATGGTAACACTGTGGCTGGAGTGCAGCAAGAAATGTGGTGGTAAAATGGTGATGGTGGCGGGGTTGGTCCTCACCCAGCTGTAAATCGCGGTTGTTGTGCCTGTCACTCCATGTATTTTCATCTGATGCCCGTGTCTATAACTTGACAGTGTGGCTTATTTCAGTTGGATGAAGGCAATTTAATTACTATGTGCTTTTGTGTGTTTGTGCATTTGTTAATGGATGTCCCAGTGTGTGTGTGTGTGTGTGTGTGCGCGTGTTTGGACTGAGGGTTCCTGCTGCTATTGTTGATTCTCAGTTGGAGCGCAGGTGTGAGCCTGCAGCGAGAGGCTCTTCTGGGGCTCTAGGCGGCTTGAAAGGTGAAAACACCTAGAGAGAGGCTACCTCAGACAGCAGCAATATACAGTCAATCAGTAAGAAAACAGACGCGCAGCTGCAGCTTTAAACATGTGCTTTTCTTGGACATTTTTTATGCCAGTATACTCTTGTGACAATAAGGACGGGATAATAACATGAACATGAATTTTCAGGGTGGATGTCAAGATAACTGGGGACAGCTCTGAACTGAAGGATTACTTTGGTATCTTTCTACCTGCTTTGCATTATTAAGGGGAGATTTGTATTGCTTGCCTTTTTGTTACAAATCTGGGAGAAATTTGCGCAACAAAAAAGTCATTTGCTCGTTGTACATGCGTATCAGTGGGGGAAGATGGATCAGGAGGCTTCGTGGAGCTGTTTCTCTTAGCAGTACTTTGAATCAGGTGCTACTTGCCTGGAATCTTATACCCCATTTACACCTAGTAACGTCGTGAATTTTGGACAGATTGAATAACAATCAGATCTTTAAAAAAATACAAGAAGTATTCAGGATAGATTGAAATTCGCTTGCTCATACCACCTCCCAAGACACATTCTAGATACGTTAGGTCGGCATAAATGTATGTCTGTCCGAGTGTGACTACGCCAGCAAGCGATCTGTTGTAGCCTCTACAAGTTAAACTTTCCATCAGAAGGTGCACTGAACTGTCTAAGGTGCTGCTGTGGCTTTACTGCATCCCTGATCAGTTCAACCACTAAATGATCTGTATAGGTGAAGGAGGGCTAGGAGGAAGATTGATAAAACTTGTATCTTGCTCATTTTTCACTAATACAATTTTTTTGTGTTAGTTTACGGATAGTTATCAGTTGGCTAGCTGTCATTGCTTACTATTGATTGTTGTAACTAAGATGCTAAAGTGAAGTTATTTTTCTTTTTGGCATTTTTGGCAGTCTGGATGTGAGACACTTAAAAGGACAAGCGTAAATGGAGCCTCAGAGATAGCTCATGTTGCTTGCGAGGAAAATATATGTTTGCTCTAGCAGCTTATACTGGCAGTATTGCCCACAATATTCCTGGCCCTGGCCCCAAATGCTGCTGACTGCAGAGGCAGCGAAGAGGCCCTGATGTCTGGCACCGCAGAAATACAATTAAAGCAACTGACTGAGAAGCAATGAAATTAATATTAAAATTCTGTTTGCTGACTTTCACCCTTCCAAAACCAAGCTTAATTTCATGCCCCATGAGAAGTGGATGATAGAAAATATCTTAATTTATTCAGTATCATTCCACTGCCGTTATTACATGTAAAGTGTAGGTGAAAGAGAGGGGATGGCCTGTGAATTTTTTAAAATTAGATATCATAAACTAGACTAGACTCAAGGCGTTAGGGTTAGGGTGAGGGTAATCAGTACAGTAACAAGAAAACTAGATTAGCGAAAGTATAGACTTTCCAAGTAGTTACAAATTCCCTCATGCCAGTAGCATCCCTCTCTCCTAAAAAATAAATTTATACACGAGTAATTTGTTGTGCCAAAATATGTCACGAGGAAAGGTATTTGAGTATTACCTGGGTTATGTCACGTTTATAAGACTTGGGAAAGTAAAGGACATTTATAATCTCAGGGCCACTCACTGGTTTGATTATTGTTTGTGTGGTTATACATCGTTTCCTCCTATATTGAACAGTTTCTCTATGGATTTCACAGAAGCTGAGCTGAATGTAGGTCTCAAACATAATTGCCGTTTCTTGAAAAGGAAAAAAAAAAAAAAAAAAAAAAAAGAACTCGAATGACATAAACACATATACATTGATGACTATGTGCACACATGCTGGCATTAAGTCACTCACTCACACAGACACAGAAACATGTATTTATCACATTCTGGCAAAGCAGAGAGGGTATTATCACTCTGGCTTCGCCCTGTATTTTTTGGGTGCTGAGATGTGATTTTTTTCTTTTGTCTCAGTGGGTTGCAAAACATCAGCCTTGACTGACAGAAGGCCTTATGAAAATCAACTATGACACAGCAAGTTACTCCTTGTGGTGAGCTGTAAGAGCTGTAAACAGAAAATATTCTTATGTTTGTAGTAATTTTAGTGTAGACTATATGGATAACTCCTTCAGTAGGATATTGTGTGAAGATATTTAATTTCAGAAACCTGCTGACAAAGTGTGACACATGGTTTTACATTGTTCTCAGGATTTTTAACTACCTTCCGAGTCATTCATTTGACAGATTTCAGTGTGGAGTTCTATTGGTCCACAGAAACCAGCTGTGGTTTCTGTGGACCAGAGAAATGTGTTACCTGGTACAACCTGGATCGAGGCCTAAAAATAACACACTTGCTGACGAACAGCAAACATACTTCATTTCCTCCATTTGATTTTCTACAGCCGGGCAGACTGAAATTTATCAGATTATTCAAACTGATTTCCTCCGTGGCAAATATTTTCTGGTTGATTGTTTGTAATAATGAGGACAGCAAACAATTAAAATTTATCTCACAAACCGCCGAGAAAGCAATTTATGCTGAAAAGGTAATACTTATTCTATTATATAGTGTTCAGAAGAAACAGGCAGTGGACAGCAAAGATGTTTTCCTTATTCCACCTCCATAGGAGTTATCCTTACCATTGACGTCATCAGCTCAGGTAGCAGCACTTACATCACGTCACCATGAAATGAAATCTGTGTATAAAAGAAAAGATGAATTCCTTCTAATGAAAAAGGTTCTGAACAAAGGACAGGAACCTGTTAAACACTGATTGTGATGAATAAAGGCTTTTAAAAAGAACAATATGTTAACAGAGGTTGCCCTGTTTTTATTTGATTTAAAGCACTGTTCTTTCGTTCTTATTCATTTCTGTCTTTTCTTCTCTACCATTCAATAACCCCTCCTCAAAGAGAAATTTTACTTTTCTTCTTGGCCTATGACCCTCCCCCCTGCTTCACTGTTTCAGGTGAAACATTTGTCATTAGGGACACTACATTTTATGAGGGCTTATGTATATTATAATCCATCACTGTAAATATGACTGCAGCAGCATACCCTCTCAACTTCATGTGTCTACATTGGGAGGACTATGAAGACTTGCAGATACATGAAATAAAAAGATGAAAATACACGGTATGTCACCGTATAGCTATTACCATTTTAATTGCTGTTTTACTAATTTATACCCATAATTAAAATACTTTCCCACTAATAAATAGTAGTTGCCTGTTTCACCCATCCACTGGAGGTTTAATATTACTGTGTGTCCTTTCAACCTACACTTAACAACCTCCATCTGTGATGTGCTTCAGTACTACTCAATTCCATAAATTGTGACTCTTAAGATTGGCTGGCTCTCATTCCATTGTACTTGAAAATATATTACCACTATTGTACAGTACCATTGACATGGACCTTTTTTCTTTCTTTCATTAGACTGAAAATGTGGAGTTTAGCCAAAATAAATGGTACGTATGATGTATTGTAGCTTTTGAGCATGGAATTCCTGTTTACAAGCATCCCCTCCTCTTTCGATCTTGTGTTTTATTTATTAATTTTTTTTTAGCTTAGGTTTGGGCATGGCTCTAGGGATAGCATTGTCGGTCTGTCAGCCGGTTGGTTTGTCCACAACTATGGTCTAGACTCAGGTTCCCTGAGGATGAATTCTGTTAACTTAGGTGATCCACTGACATTTCTTCTAGTGCCACCATGAGGTTGTGGTTTAGCGTGAAATATCTTGTCAACTTTTACATGGGTAGCCTTAAAATATGCTACAGATATTCACCGTCCCCACAGGATTCATTCTAATGACTCTGGTGATCATCTGACTTTTACTCTAGTGTCATCAGCAGGTCAAAATTTTCACTTATCCTGTGAAATTTTTCAAAAATATACCCGATTTATTGGCACAAGATTTGTACACACATTTATGTTTCCAAGATGACTTTCCTCTAGTGAAACAATGAAGTTGGCATTTTTGTTTTTTATTAAAATATCTTGACAAATACTGGATGGATTACTGTGGAATTTGGTTCAGAAATTCATGATCCCAAGAGGATAAACTGCAATCACTTTTCCCCTGACTAGTCATAAACCTCATCACCTGGTGAAAAATGTTATTTTGCACAATACTTTGCTTTATCACCAAATACCTGCAAAAGTAATGTCATTCCCATCAGCCTCAGCTGTACTTTGTGTTTAGTGCTAAATAGCAAATTTTAGCATGCTAATGCGCTAAACTAATGTGGTGAACATAGTAAACGTTATACCTGCTTAACATTAACATGCTAACCTTATCATTGTGAGCATGTTATCAAGTTGATGTGAGCATTTAGCTCAAATACGGAGAACAGCTAGTATTTATAACCTTTTTTTTCTCCTTAAACACAATCGAAGCTTAACCATGTCATGTAACATGCTACTACAGAACACTTTAACAACAAATATTATTAAGATCACTACAGAAAATTCAATGAACATTTAATATCCAGGAATTCACATTATAGACATTACCACTGAATATCCCTGTAAATAAATTGTAACAAATACATGGTACAGCCATTTAATAGGTCTTGACCTAGTTTTGTTAAAATAGCTTCAGGTAATGGCAAATGAAAATGATCTTTGTTGTGACAGTGTCACCCATCGTGACTGATTGTCCAGAAAGACAGCACATCCCATCTAGAGAAGCTATTACTTGAATGATGGAAGAAGTAGATGCTATCATGAAGTATTATGAGGTCCACTGAATTTGACTTTTAAATAATAATGCTTTAGTATCCATAAAATTTCAGGGTCCCTGCTCAAAGTGTCATAGTCTAAGATGGAAATAGGGAATGTTTACCACTTGGCTTCAGGTATGAATAACATAACCAACTCTGCAAACACAGAGCGAACTTTAGATGAACCACTCTCCTTTCAGGATAATGGAATACTTATTTAAACCGACCAAACTCCAGTCTTCTAAATGTGTGCATGTTTATGATGAACTTCAAAACAAGATCAGCTGTAATTGATGAATAAAGGTTGGGAGTGAGGTTTGTTAATGTTACATACAGAGATGAGTGGTAAATGGTGTTTTTATCTTGGGACTCTCTGAGACAGAGAAAGCTAAAAGCACGCTTTTAGAAGTATTCCAATTAAATCAGCCTCTGAGAGGAAGTTTCTGACTGAAATGTAAAGAGAGTATCCTGTCTGTGCTCAGTGTTAGATGCATGCATTTAAATATTATGACTCCCATGTCCGGGTGTCTGACCGACTTTAAACTTCACGTTTATTGTTGAGGACCCAAGGAAGCGCAGTGTCGACTGAAGATTTTTGGATAAGCGGTTCATGAGAAACATTAAACTACAGTGGATTAGGGTTGGGGCGACTCATCCACATAACCGACGTCATCAATTAGGACAACGGCACATTGCAATTATGGCTACACCTGGTCAAAGCACTGATTCTCCAGAAAACAAGCTGCAGCTACAAAACCTCGCACAGGATCATCTACAGTGTGGGAGTATTTTTGACAGAGACCCAAGCTCTGCAAACTGGGCATGGCTTATCACAGCAGTACAACTGGTATGCATGGTCAGTTGAAACGAAAGCATCCCAGAGTACTTTGTTTAAGTTGCAGCGACAGCAATACAGCACTGTTTTGTTTACTTTTTATTCCCACGCTAGCATTATATATATGGATTATTAACAGGCGAACAAGTAATTTATGCACTGCAGCTGTTGTGGTAACGTAACGTTAAACCATGCGTCATCTAACCTTGCTATTGTTGTATATTTTCTGTTTACTTTAATGGCCATGTATGAGTGAGAAAATGGCTCAAACCAACACAGGCTGTTTTTATATATATATATATATATATATATATAAATATATATATATATATATATATATATATATATATATATATATATAAAAATATTTTGTCAACGTTAATTCATATAAATGCAATGGACAAAATATTAGAAAAACCTCAGTAAAACTCAGTGCAATTCAACAGCACCAAAAATTATAGCCTTCAATGACAATTAAAATAAGTCAACACCTCTTTCAAACAGATTCAATAAAACCTGAAACTTATAATCCTTATGTAGGGAAGACTTATTGCAGGCCTGTTGTATTATACTGCACCAGATTTATCAAGGTGTATTTAATAAATTGGCAACTCAGTGTATTTGTCACAGCAATCCTTTTGAATTTGTGGTCCAGTATTTTCTGATCAGGTATCTGGCAAATAGGGTCTATTAGGGTCTATTATCATTAATATCATAACACAACAGTGACATGGAAATTGGATGATGATGATTAGCTGATTGAATAAAATATTGAACTATTAATGAGATAACAAGCACATTTTCAATGGGCACTGCACTAGTATTCTAAAACATAAGATGGGTTATGGGTTAGTGTGAGTGAGCATGGTGGGAGGATGGCAGGTGGGATGACGTTAAGTTCAATATTTCTCAAGCAGCTGCTGCTCCAAGTCCATGGACTCCTGTCTCCCACATGGGGTGACCTTTGGCAGAACTGGCATGTGGAGATTGCAAGCCAGTGTTCTGCATTGGGATTCAATTAATCATGCAAATCAAAGGTTGGTTGGCATAGGAACTTTAGAAAGATAATACACATTTCAACGATTGCCAAACATGGTCCAGGGTATGTTTTTGCTACACTGTGTAATAAAAATTTCAAATTAGATCCATAATTAAACAGAGAACTTTTACTTTTTCTTTAGGCTCTTTGACACTGTCTGGTGTAAATGACCTGTCCCACTTTCTCACGCTCTAAAGAGCTCATCCAGATGTAATCAGACTCGGCTGATGTTTATTAATGAGTTAGGGGGAAAGAGATTACACTCTTCCACCCCGCAGCCCTGACTGAAACGCTTTCCAAAACATGACATGTAGGAAGCATGGAAGGAGTAGAGTAAAGGTTACTATGTGGTTTGATGTGTGTATGTGACTGTGTCTCTCAGAGTCAGTGAGAAGAGAGTGGTTGATTTTCTCATTTTCTTAGACATTGCAGGGAAGGAAAGACGGTGGAGTTCAGTTGAAAATGTTAATGACATAAATTAAACATGCAAGAGTAGGCAAGTCACAGATTTGACAGTGGGAAAGGTTTTTGTGACATTACAACAATAATCAAGTGTGAAACCCCAGGTTAATCATCTACAAGTGCTAAAATGATAATTCACAGTCGAGCAGATCATAATAACCAACACAGCACCCAATACACATGTTGATTCATATTTCTGAGGTTTTATGACATATTTTCTTTGCCATGTGACAATGATTTGATTACTGTCATGGTAATGTAAAAGTGGGAGGGGGAGATTTTGCAGAGAACAATATACTGTATTGTGTCAAAATACATATCATCTGACATAATCTTGTTATGGCAGTTTTTTTTTTTTCCCCTCCTCTGGAGAATGTACCTACTGGCACTGCAGTAGGCAGATAATAAAAGCAGATTTTCCCTGCATCTATTATACAAATGAATGTGGAGAAAGAGGGAGAGAGCTTATTTTAGAACGTATTTTTTGTCAAATACTATATACACAGGAATGTACGTTGAGCATTACATTATACTTTGTTTATTCTATGTTGCTGACAAATGTGTTTCTTGTCATCAGAGTGTAAAAGTTTCCCTGCACACTTCACTGCTTGGGACTCCGGTCTAATCTTTATTTAAGTACCACTTTCGTGTAGCCCTGTGGTGCTTTTGGAAAGGAATGTGGATTTTCTGCAGTGCAAATGGCAGATGCTTTATACTTCAGCTGATTCATAATGGGCCCGACGTAGACTGTTCAGAGCCATTTTAAACTCCATTAAAACTTATGGCGCTCACAACAGAAATCAAGATTACAGTCACACAGTGACGCACAAAGCTTTGATGTTTCCAAATTCCACTCTCTCTGGATGTAAACTGTCATGACCAGAGTACAGAGAAAAAAAAATGTTGCTGATCTCATCCTATATTTATATAATTTAATGAGCAAAAATTTGATTACAAGAACAAACACACATAGAGCATTTGAATAATGCCCCAGGCTGAAATTCGGTTACAGTGAATTATGACTTAGCCAAATGAATGAGTGACTCCTTCCGCTACATACATGCTGTGCCCTGCATCTTGTTGGCGACACCCATATGTACTATACATCATCTCTTACTGTTTTCCTCAGGCTTAAACACAGATCTTCTATTTTGGGGCCTGGCATGCCAAGGGAGCTAGTTGTCCAGTTTTGGCAGTATTCACAATAAACACTATTGTGCAACAACATTGATCTGTTCTTACAAATAACTGGGAGAAATTGAAGGGTGAGGGATCGCTGCATCAAGGAGAGGCAAGGAAAGGAGCGCCAATGATAGTAGCCAATGATAATGATAACGAGCACGGCTGCGGGAAGCACGGCAATGAATAGACATCCTTTATTCTGAAGTGGGATTATATTTAATTCAAATGAGGTTTCAGTGGGAAATGGGTATTAAACAGTAGTCAGCAAGGTGTATATGGCCGTAAGTGTGATTTTAATTAATAGAGTAAAATTTAAAATACTAATTGTCAGTTAATGCACTTTACATGCACATTCAGAAATCAGCAATTGTGAAGTTTAAATAGACTATCATAATGTGATTTTTGAGATGTAATGAACAATACAGTGCAACACGGTGGTGACATATGACAAAAATTAAACCACCAGCACCAATTATTCTCTATGTAGTGTCACATACTGGCAGATTGTGGGACAGTGCACGTTAAGACGCCACTTTCACTGCGCCAATAATACCTCAACACTCCCCAATGCTTCTACCTGTGTGTTGCACTGAAGCCATATTTTCAATCTTTTTTAACCTTTTTGGAGGAGAATGGATGCATATATTTTAAGCTTTCCACCACCGTATCTACTCCAAAATTAAAAAGATATGACTGAAATTTGACAAATACTAATATTCATGTTCACAGATGAAGACTGTTGCTTAAAATAACACTGAACTAATCCAGTGCATTTGTCATGTACTACATATGGCGTGCATTACATGAGATGGGCAAGATAGCAGCCTTTACAATATGATGTAACGACAGAACAATGCAGTCTGGAGCAACTGGCCTGCACTATGCTCAATAATAATTTTCCCAAGGGTAGTACTTATTAGGCCTCCGTTGGATTGTACTAAATTGCACAGTTGTTTTTTTTTTTGTCCTACTCCCTGTATATACAGTATACATTGTACATGTTTCATATTGCATGCATTTACAGTTCACCATTGCATGTTAAAGCCTCAATGATCATCCCGCTGGAACAACAACCTCCTCAATTCCTTGCATCCCTCCAGCACATTAATCTGAACCCTCACTACAGGATAACTAGCTCCCTTGGTCTCACCGCAATCTAGTCAAGCCCCCGAATAATACGTTTACCTACTGCAGTGTGCTGCGGGCTCTCTGCATATTTTATTTCCCAGTGTCCCATACTTTCCCTTTTGGTGCCAAAACACTCCATTGCACACTGCACAGTGGGCAACGATGTACAACCTCCCACTCTTGTTGCTTCAGGGTCAAATTAGAAGGCTACTCTAATAATTAATCCCTAGACCTAGCTCTATTTACAGGCTTTATTGGAGGAAATACTGTATGTAATATTGTGGAACATGTGTGTTTGGACTCCGACATCACCGTTACATTTCACAGTGTACAGTTTTCCACCTTTACTCTTGTGTCACATTGCTGCTTAATAGTGTGTATGTGCACATGTGAGTTTCTATCCAAGAAGAAATACTTGTTTGTATGTATGACTGTATGTGCAACTTGTATGTGTATCTCTGATATCCATGCAAGCTTGCACAGAATATCTGCATATCTGTGTATCCAGATGTCTGAGTCTGTAGACATTTTGTCTGTCATGCTGTGTGTTTTGGGGTTCCTGCTCCAGAAAGTCTCTAAGTAAAAACAGTCTCAGGCTGTGTAATGAGGGCATTTCTCCTCTGGTCTGGCCCTATTTTAAAGTGCTGCCAAACTCTTGGTCTGCAAGAACATAGATTTGTGGAGTGCGTTCACTCATTCATGTGTGTGTGTATACACTATGCACATACAGTACGGTATATGAGTGTATGTGTGAACGTATGTGTGTTCATGCAGACAATATTTAAATTAATAGTATTTACCAGATTATCACATTTCAAATCTAACAATAACCATCAATATTTCTTGTTTAACTCTTGATGTCGATCCTAGTCATTATCCTCACCCAAATCTCACTCTAAAAACTATAAAATATTTTCCTGAAAAAATGACAATGGCCCAGAATCACCTTCCTGTGCAAAAATATCCTCACTTGTATAAAGTAAACCTTCGTTCTCACAAGGATTGAAGCAAAAGCTGTTGTGCTGTGATTATTAGCAACTGGGCATTACTTTTATAAAGTGTAGTAATATCAGATATACAGTATTACAGAATGTCCATTAAATTGCAGGTTCAGGCCCAGCAGTCATCCTCATGAAGCGACACACTCATTCCACATTAGCTTCAGGGGTGCTGTTCTATAGTTAAACCTGCACTTTTTTTTTCTAACATTAGTACATATCCCTTTGGCCACAGGGCTCCCCGATGATCTCCAGATATATTTTGGGGTCAGATATAGATTTTCTGTCTTCTTTATTATTACTCCTCACACTCTACCGTAGAAGTGCACAATTGAAGCACTTTAAGTGCCTTTCTCGCAGAAGTGGCAATTGTGAGAAATGCCACAGACATTTTGAAATAATTATCACAAACCGCTAATACCATAGTGAAGCGCTGAAATCTGAACATCACATGTGGCTCAGAAATATGTAGTTCGTATATATTTTGTTATAAAGTTTCTGTCCCAACAACCCAATTCCTTCGGTGAAATGGGTTTGAGTGGTGAAAAATGATGACATTTAGGTCCATTGCTCTGACTACAACCTGCATGGCCTGGTTTCCTGGAGTTAGTTCTTCACAACAGAGGTCTGTTGAGGTGAAACATATTTCGATCGAAAGTGAGTACAGAGGACCTCAGAGAAAGCGCTGTTGAGGCTCAAAACACTGAAAATTGTTCAAGGAGGTGTCAAAGAAGTGTAGCTTAACAGCAATGCATACTGGGTATGTCTTCCACTCATTAATTCTCTGTTATCAGTCTACAATAAGAAATTCACTGCATAACAAAATAAGTTTGCCTGTGGAAAGACACTACGGAGGAAACCGTTGTTCTCGAAAGAAAAAGTAATGCCTATCTAATTGGTGTCTCAAACGACCTGGATATTTTGTGGAACAATACTGTGTGGACAAACAGGACAAAATGCTATATTTAAACAAACAAACAAAAAAAACTATGTATACCAACATTGTGCAGGATTTTCCTAAAAAAGTATAGACTCATACAAAAGTAATCCCTTTCAATCATCACTTAAGACCCACAAGAAGTGCGTGGCAGTGTATTTATCTGCAAAGACCCTGCCCTCTGCCTGTATTTCTTTTATTTTCTTCTTATTTTGCTGTGTTTGGGACATTTCTGGGCTGCAGGGGGTATGTAGCCCCCAGCATGCAGGGGTGTGAGGACAGGACTCCATAAAAACGTAGCAACCAGGTAACATCACTGTCTCCGCTACTCTCCTCTGCTCTCATTCTGTGTCATGGATGTATAAAGAGCTGCAGGTCTGTGTGTCTGTTTGACCGAGGGGGGGACTGAGCCAAATAGACCCAGAGCAGAAAGGCCACATCGGACAGGAAGATGTGTGTGCTTTGGCTGCATTCACACAAAATCAGCAATGCGGCAACTTCCTGCATGGTTTTGTGGAGGTGTGCAGGGGTGTGAGCGTGTTTGTTTGTACTTTAGAACATAACCGCCATGAAACAATCAGCAAATAACATTTTATTTCTCTGATTCACTGCTCTGTTCTTGCTAAAGCCCCTCCCTGTCTTCATTCACTCTCTAGCTCGCTTGACCACTGCTTCTCTCTATCTCTCTCTCTGAGCTGGGGAGGAGGGGCCAACTTTGAATGGTGTGTTTACAAACAGCAACCGACACATCCTGCATAGTATACCTTTAACTTCCATCTACTCCATTGGTAGAAAGTATTATGGTTTGGAGTTGGTGCGTCAGCGCCAACACAGATTGCAATCATTGGAGGAAAAATGTATTCCACATTGTTCCAAGGAAATTTTACAGAAAAAGATCAGGGTAGCTGTTTGCGATTTGGAATTTAACTTAACTTTCGTCACAGTTTGATAATTGCCCTTAACACAAAGAGCAATCAGTAACTCAAGCCCTTTAACTCAAAAAAAAAACAAAACAAAAAACAAAAAAACTTTGGCAAAGTCAATCCAGACTCCTGACCCTAAACCAATTAAAATGCTGTAGCATGACTTGCAACAAGCCATCCATGCAAGGTATTCCAAAAATACCAATCAACTTCAACTGCTGAGTAAAGAGTAATTGTCCAGAATAACTCCTCCCATATAGGCCTGATCAGCAGCTAGAGAAAACAATTCAATGACAATTATTGCCACTAAAAGAGTAACCAAACCTAAAAGGTTCACAGGATTTCTCCACCCCACTCTCTGAACCGTGATTTCAGTACAGAATTGGTTTAAATTCACTCACACATCCCACATGCCATGACGTGACTATGATTCTTCTCACATTTCAAGTTGAATATCAGATGCTTGAAAGTGCATATGACATTCACTGTATTCATGTTGTGCATGAACAAAGCATAAAAAGGTTGTAGGGTATGTATTATGCATATACTGTATGTGCTGTTTTATTATTATGATTGCCTGAGGGTAAAAACATTCTTTCATGACATTGCTTATGTGTATTCTTCTTTCCAGCTCTAACAAATGTGAAGCTGTGGGCCATCGACCGACAATGTTTTCAAACGATCATGATGAGGACGGGTCTCATCAAGCACACTGAGTATATGGAGTTCCTAAAAAGGTGAGGATCCAGCGTAAATGTCCCACAATGACACAGATGCCCTGAATAGGGCTTTGATCTGAAATGCAATGAATGAATTAGCAAAATTAATTCAAGAGAAGATTCCTTACCCCGAATTATTGCAAATAAATTACGTAACTTAACATTAATTTATGGTGTGTCACTGAAGGTGTTATTCATCCAACCAGAAAAATACCCTGCACCTTTATCATCTTTCTTTAACATCCCTATTTGTATCAGAGAGCCCTGCGCCTTAACCACTTCTCTATGGAGAAGCCTATTATCACTTAAAAGGCCTGCAGACTCTTTTTTGGGCCTGCATGGAGTATAGGACTCATCAAAAGATAGAGGGCGAGCAGTGTGTAGTGATCAAGATGCATGAGATGCAATTACAGTATAAATCTGTCTCACCCCCTATCTCTGTTTGACTTTCCTGTTTTTCTATCATCCACTTTGGTCTTCATCAAGCCAATTATGAAAGCTATATCACATCTTCCCTATATTACATGTGGCACTCCATTATCACGACTTTGTTTCAGGGCAGATATAATAGGAATTGCTCCTATGTCTTCTCACTTGCTTTCATACATGTGCTCCACTGTATTTATGTTTAAAGTTCTCAAATCATAAAAGCACATGCTTTGCCTAGGTTCATTTCTCCTGAACAAAATTTCATGAATCACTGTGCTGAAGATCAGGCTGTCACTATTTGACAGTGCTGTTTTAAGGAGGGTGGATGGAGACAATGCACAGCGAACCAGCCTTTCACTAGACATTCCTAACTAGTGCTCATCCAAAAAAGGTCATATGTCAGTACCTTCCAAAACGACCGATTTAAGCCTTCCAAAAATTACTCCTATGAGTGTTTCTTGATGTGTAACATTTACAGTAAAGATATAGATGCATTAGGGAAATGAAACTACTTGGTAAAGGTTAGTTAAAGGTCACCAAAATGGTGAGAAAAACCAGCATTTACTATTTGTAGTAGACAGGACACAATCCTATAATGTCTATGTCTACACTTTTTGTACACATAGCCAGTCGCTTTCACCATTTCCTTTAAACATTTTTTGCAGCAGTATAACAATGTCATGCTACATCTGTCTTTGCTACTGAGAGAGGACAATTGTTATGTGCACAGTCACAAGATACTGCTAGTCAGGAAAACACACACACAGGTTGAACATAATGAGAAATGCTTTTGTTTTTCTGGTGAAATATATTGTTGGTACCCTGAATAGTACAGCAGTTTGCCATTTACAGGTCAGTCACAAGAAAGCCACTTCAGCCCTTGCTTTATCTACAGTACTCTTTCACCAGACTGTAAGACACACACATACCAAAAATATATTTCAGACCAGATAAAAACACTATTAATCTGATGTTCCTTTCTAAGACTGAAGCTATTTTAGAGATGGTCGTGACTAAAAATAAGACACAGAACACTTGCTGTCTCTTTCCTGAGTGTATGAGGATATACTGTATGGAAGCTGTTGCCTCTCAGCAGCTCTTGCATAACAGGCCAACAGATAAATAAATATTTAATAGATGTGCGTATTGGTTGGTTTGGGCTCACTGTGTGTTCGGTTTATAAAGGGGTATCTAGGGGGAAAATCTGAGATTTTTTAGCAACATTTGTTAATTCACAGTATGTAGATTATCATATTGCTGTTTTGTTTCCCAGAAGCAGATCTAATAAAAGAATAGTAGTTTAAGCGTAAGAACAAACACATATTGATCCCTGTGAGTCTTCAACCTACTCTTTAACTGCTGTGAAATTACATATTTGCTCTCAAAAGTTGTGGAGGAGGAATACTGATGAAAAACTGACAGAGAAACCCCACATTGTATCATATATGGGAAGTGAGAATCTTTTTTTTTTTTTTTAAATAATCTCCTCCTAGCTTTTTATTTTAAATTACTCAAACACATTGCTCTAAGAAGAGCAACTTCTTGGGGCAGTGTCTAATGAAGTGACAAAGAGCAGAAAATGCACATAGCTGTGTATTGATATTTTCAGGTTGGTGGGCTATTATTCAACCCTCTGCCCCCTTACAATTTAGATAAAGGTATAGCTATAGGCATAGAATAAAACCAGACAGCCATCTGTCCAAAAGTTTGAGAAAAGGCATGGGAAAGTATCGAAAGAAATAGTCATTGTAACTTGTTTTCTAGTTGTTTGCAAGATCACCATAGAAACTACTCACAGTCACACAGTGCCATGACTATAATGTTGTGAAAATGATTAAAATAATCAGAAAGACCACATTAGTGAAACTGCACTTCCCCATTGGCCTTGTATAATTAATTTGCTGTAACACAATCAAGCTGTTGGATTGGAGATTTACTTGAACAGAGGCTTTTTGTTTGTGCTTCACTGCCTGAGGGTTGAAGCTCCATATGTTTCATGTAGAGCAGGGTCATCCGTTGACTGCGCAGCCGATTAGCTATTGGCTCTGTAGAGAAGGAACAATACAAGGATCAGCACAGTAGCTAGGGCCTGGGTTGGAGCTGAGATGGGGGGGAGAGGGGGAGAGGGGAGAGAGAGAGAGAGAGAGAGAGAGAGAGGGAGGATATGGGGAGATAAGCCCTTTGTTCACCCACACGGGTTATAAACATTGAGCCACTTTTATTTAATAGACTTGATAACAGGCGTTCATTGAGGCTGCCGGGAAGCAAACGGAACAAACAAGAGCCTCATACTGGTGAATTCTACCTCTTGATCTGATGCCCTGCTGTATAACTAGACATGTTGCCAAATTCATGCTGCAATGTTTATATACACACACTGTAATACAGTATACAGGCTACCTCCCACAGCATAATATTGATTTTATGTGTTCCTGTTGCCTATATTTATGTTGTTCACTTCCAATCAGTGGTGTGCCTAGATACTGCTAAACTGTTCAAAGCAAATACATACAGCATAATAATCTGCCAGCTACACTGCTATCTACATCTTTTATATCTGACAAACATAAAAGACTAAATTAGACATATATTTAATATGTATGAACCCATCTATCCTTTTATCAGAAAGCCCTCTCTCTTTTTCCTGCAGCGTCCCCACATTCCATGGCCTGCAGGAAGATATACTGAGCAAGCTGGCCGACGTCCTTGAGGAGGTAAGTGCCTTGTTCCTAAGCCTGTGACATCTGCAGCCCACTCCACACATCTAACTATATGTCCGTTCCATACATTGGTTATGGTACTGGTATCATTAATAGAAGTGTAATAGTGTAAAAGTGTAATAGAAGTGTTAACAAAGTGTGCACAATTGGGACTTCAGAGCAACTGTTGCTCTTAGTATGTGCTCAGTGTGGTGATGTTGAAGTAAATGGTTGAACTACCAAGAGTAGTTAATATTGCGAACCTGTTCAGGAATTCAGTATACTGCTTACAGAAGCCATTTCAGCTTTCAAAGGGGGTCAAACAGTCTAAGCAAGCTGAGGCACATCATAGACCTTTTTATTTAATGCTGTAGGGCGACATCCATTTTGACTTAAATGTCAGCATAGTAACCTACTTCAAGCACTTTAAAAAGTTTTTATTTTTGTTTGTGTTTTTCCTACCATTTTTTTTGTGTGGCAACCATAGTTTTCCATTCATTTATGAAGACATGGAAATCCCCCGTCTGTTGTGTTAACTATCAAAATTAAGATGTTCTATTGTTGTAATACTGTAATGTAGTTTAAGTGGAGCCTGATTTGAAAAGTCTGCACTGAATTACCTCATAGCAATAATATAATTTTAAAAAAAGGTTAGTGCAGACTGTTTACATTGAGTGGATTACAAAACTCAAGCTTCAAGAGACTGCTAATTGATCTTCATTCCATAAGTAAACAAATGAAAACCAATGGCTGCCCGGAAAGCAGAAAAATACATTCAGAAACCTAAAACACTGCAGCATGTTTTGCATAATTTTCGGCAGTTGTGATATGTGATTTGTCATAAATGCACTGAGACATGCAAAATCACTGGTATGTTCTTTTACCTGCAGTTTTGCAGAATGTTTTTGTCACAATGCTGACCGTCTGCATTTTGAGATGTCTCTCAACATCACATTTTCTACCCATCTGCACAGCACTGTGATGTTTTCTCCAGCATCATTTAGTTATGCAAACATATTCTCAGGGTTACAACCAATGTTGTAACCCTGAAAACCCAGGGTTAAAGTTGAAGTTACCTCACCAACCACAAATCCTGCTTCGTAGCACAGGCCTCAGATCCCATTGGTTTAAAAGAAAAGATTAAGAAACTGCCTTACAGGCATCAATGCAATATGCTGACTATTGTTATGCTTAGGAACCTGTACACAGACATCTCAAACCTGTAACAAGTTACTTTCCAAACAATGAAAGTGCAGCAAAGATGGTAGCACACTCCCTGTGCCATTTGTGAAGTGTGTTTCACCTCATGCAGCGAAAATGTTTATTACCCCGGTAACATGAACATGAACGTATGTTAAAAGGACTGTATTCATAATTGAAAACCATCTCAAATTACGACTTAAAAAAAAAAAAAAAAAAAAAAAAATACATTTAAGTTAAATCCCCACTTTTCTTACACCACGTCACATTTCCTGAATCTTCACAGACTTAAAAAGTATTGTGGATTTGCATTGCAGTGGATGGCCTTACACATTGTTTAAAAGTTTTTATTTCTGGTCACTGAGGGCAAAATATACACCGATCAACCACAACATTAAAACATAGATACACACTGTATATATACACCATTCAGCCAAAACATTAAAACTGATAACTGGTTTTAATGTTGTGGCTGACGGTTGTATGATTCTGATTTGCCCAACATGTTATCATTTCATATTTGCATGGCATCATCATAGTTATGAAATTCAAACAATAAGATTTGATTTATTCATATAAGTTAAAGAATGGAAAAGCTGTCCTACACATTCTATGGTCCTTCTCTGTTCATTGAGGAAAAGTAAAAACATATAATCAAGGTTTTCCTACCAGTGCAGATCCTGCAGAGGCAGAATGAGGTTAATGAGTCCAGTCCGTTTTACAAGTCGTTGGTGCGTGAAAGATATTTTCATTACAGAAGTAAAATTCGGATATCACCTATAAAAAAAATAGAACTAAAATTAGTTTCATAATATTCAACCTTGTCTTGCCATGTTCGAGACGTCTTTGTAAACTTATAGGAATGCGCCTATACACTCTTGCCTACTCTTTTTTAGCATCAAAATAAATATTAGCTCAATTACAGCGCTCTTTCCAAACGGATTATCCTCACGAAAAAACAGAAATATCTGTTGTTTGTCTGCGGTTGCAGGCAACAAACATCTTTTAGCGGCGTTCACTTGTAGCTAACTTAACGTTGAGCTAACGTTTTTAAGATACGTTATCTTTTAGCAGCGTTAGCTTGTAGCTAACTTAACGTTAAGCTAACGTTTTTAAGCTAACGTTTTTCTTTGCTACAGCTGGCTAATAATGGCGACTAAATATTCTGGTGATAATACTCCTACAACTCTACATAACCTAACCCTCCGCTCCTGGAAGTTTCCAGGCCAGCACAAGCTGAAACTGCTCACGCCGACATTTTACGCCCACCAGCTAAACACGGAGGATCATTCATATCTTTAGTGCTTTATGTTCGCGTTGGCTAAATTACAACTAGCTTGGCGGCGACGGTCGTGGCAAAGTTGACGTGCGCGGGTGAATGTCCGGGTGTGCGACTGTTGAGTCGCTCAGTGGAATCTCCCGTACCCCCCCAACCCCAACCCAACCGCCACAAGCGCACAAATACAGGTATGTGGCCGTTTTGTAGAGTTAAAGCTAGAAGGGTCTTGTGCCATGTGATCTCTGTATATTTTTATTATGTCCGACTTGACAGGAAAGTTTAATTGTGGTGTAAGTCAGACACTCGGTGTCTCTGTATTACAGTGGCTAAATTATGATTAGCAAAATCAACACTAGTGATTGCCGAGATTAATGTAACCCGTTTTCCCCATCTTGTTACTAAAATGCGCTCATAGCCTTCATTAGTGATGATGCTGTGTTCGCTATGGAATAATTTGCCCAAACTGCTTCACTCGTCAATAACTAAGTTTGGGATAGAAATGTCATTGCAGACTTTATAGAAGAGGAAATCAACGTGTAACCTGTGAAGCGTCATATTTCAAACGCCTATGGCCCAAATTGATATGCACAAACTTGAAAATTAAAGCCAACAGACTGATGTGAAGATACACAAATAATGTCCCCAGGTGTTATTATAAATAGTTAGCCTAGCACGGCAACTTGATAAACATACACATAGATGTCATGTAACACAACTGTACCATGTTTCTACCATTATCATAAACACACTGATGGATATTGTACCACTGAAAAATTTGCATATGAACATAGTGTTATGGTTAGAAAGTTACACTGCTGTGTCACTGTATATTTTTTTTGCATGGCAGTATGCATTTGTCAGTGCCATAGCACAGTGGCCAACACCATAATGTATTATTTATAGCATAGTCAATAACAAGTAACATGATTTGTAGCAAGGAATGTATTGTGGTGAAACTGAAAACACCATGGCACTTTTCTGTAAGCTGGTGAAAGTAAAATTGACGATAATAAATCAAGAGAAGCAGTTCCGTACAGCAGGCTGAATCGGCTGGGATATTGAAGGGCAGGAGAACCGAGAAAAGGAAATCTATGGGCTTAGACATACCAACCTTTATGGCAGAGTACAACTCCATCAAGGAGAAGAGAGGTTTTTCGGAAAGCAGATTAGCCGTCCCAGCAAAACAGTGTCAGAGCCTGAAAGCGTAAAGTCGGGGAAACACGATTAAAGGGAACGGAAGGGAATGGAAGTAAACAAAAAGTAGTTTCACAAATTTTGGAATTAAAAAAAAGAAGTACGTTAAGTATGGCTCACTCCTTACGCTCGGGTTTAACTAATTTGGAATATTTTATCAAGGATGTAAAACCAAGGCCTAGATGATACACCTGTAGTGACCCCTCTTTCACCAGAGCCATTTGAAAGCTGCAAACAGTTTTGGCAGCAATTAAATCGATCATTTAGGTTGTGTTGAGCGCTGACGTGAGAGTGAGCTGAGACACGGCACAAAGCTAATAGTAATGTTGACCCTTTGAAAATTACATGTTTGCATGACGTACTGGACATGTCTATTAATGTACTCTGATTAATGTGTTTGCATTGTTGGTTGAGGGAGATGTTAGTATTGGAATTGACTGGATTTGCATTCATCAGCTTTATAGACAAGGCCAGTGGCAAGCTTGAAAGTAGTGTTAAAATAATTCAAACTTCTTGACAACTGCTTTGATTTATCCCTTTGCTGTCTCCCCCATAAACAGCCAGTCATTTCTGTGTGGTACTTGACCTGACCTGTCCAAGGTTTTGTCTGTTTTCAAAAATAAGTTTGAGTTTTTACTTGTATGTTCAGAGGTTTTGTAGTTTGGTGACGCCGGGTCACGTACTGGTTAAATCCATCATGCTGTCCTTTTTCTTGTCCTCTGCTATAATAGATCATTTTGGTCTGTGATTGATTTTTGATTAGTTAGATCTAGCTAGTTTTGTCTGTCCTCAAAGACATGCTTGAGAAAAAGGCCTACATTATATAAATAAATAAACCTGAACTAAACATCATAACTGCAACCTACTATTAACTAGAAGCTGTGCACAGCAGACATGAATCATACACGCACTGCTCAGTGGGAAGTGAGACCTAAGGTACCTTTCCTGGGTAAAAGGGTGTGAGAATAAAAACCTGGCAAATGTCAGTCACAGTGTTGAATCTGCGTATGATCCAACAGGAAATACTGAGCCATGTCTTCCATCTAGACTTGTGGGCTGAGGTGCAGCATATTGCTTATTTTTGCTGGGAAAGTCATAATCCCATTAGAACTTGTAAAATGAAAAACAAAAACTGATACATCTTAACCCGTGGTCTTTATCAAGGTTTGCCAGTGACTTCCTGTTCTTGTGCTATGGTTTTGTAGAACCTGACGTAACTTCATATCCAGTTGTCTCTGTGGCACAAGAGGTTTTTCCACATCATATTAAGTCATGTCACATCATACATATTACTTCACTATACCCTAAAAGCAACTGTCCTTGGAACAGATGCATTCCTTATCCACTGAAGGTTATTTTCAACACAAGATGTGAATGTGAGCGCAAAAGTGTTTTTCTATCTATGTGTGTAAGCCTTGTGTTAGACTGGCGACCAGTCTAGAATGTGGCCTATTCGTTGCACGCTGGGGTAGGTTCTAGTACACACAACCCTGAATAGGATTGCTGGGTACAGAAAATGGATTGATGGATGGACATCCTGTAATAATTTTACTCTTGGAAAGGAGCTACAGCAGTAGAATTTGTTTATTTATTCATTTTCTTTACCTGCTTATTTATATTCAAGGTCGCAGAGCATATCCAAGCAAGCAGTGGGTGGAAGGCAGAGAGACACCTTGGAAAGCTTGCTAGTCTGTGGTATTAACAAGAGAAAAATCTAATTGGGATTTATTTCACTGCGCGAAATTCAACCTTACTTTATTTGAAGAGTGCTGAGTGTCTCACTCCCAATGTGAGAAGAATCATAATATGCCGGAATAAATCTTCTCTTCTATTCCCTTCTCTCTTTTCCTCTCCTCTTCTCTTCTCTTCTTCTTCTGACAGACACATTATGAAGACGGAGAGTACATCATCAGGCAGGGGGCCAGAGGAGACACCTTCTTCATCATCAGTAAGGGAAAGGTGAGAACAGTGCCTCTAGCCTACCACCAAAATAATCATCACTGACATGACAATGCAGGGCATCAAGCCGCACACGGCAAAAGACACCTGTCTTTGAAGCAAAGTGGTAGTATTTTTGGGTGGGCGTTGGCCGTCATCAATCATCTCAAGATAGTGAGAGGAGAGACAGAAGTGCCGCCTCTTTCATCATCTCTTGGGCTGCAATGGGAGCATTTAGAAAGTAGAACGGAGTCACTTTCATTTCAGCTTTCTGTCATCAACACTGGCTTTCATCCAGAGCAAAGATGACGCACTGTCCCCGTCCAGCATCAGCACTGTTGGAGGGCTTTAATGTGCTTGTATTGTTAACATGCTGTGATACCTACATGCCCACCACTCTTCCTCCTCATTTTCTCCCTGCTTGTCATGTTCATCTTCTTAATCAGTTTCCTGTTCCTCCTTTCAGACTTACCTCTGCTCCATCTGACACTCTTCCTCATCATCGTTACAAACATTTATCAATAAGATACTGTAATTCCCAGAGTTTCTTAAATCCACAAAAGGTAAGATTTAAACGTGGCTTAGTTAAGATTTCCAAAGCAGAAAATTGGAATAATAGGAGACTAAAATCCCAGTAATTGAAACAAATTCACTGCGTTTCTCAATAGTACACATGTCCAGGACGTAAGTGTTATTGTAAAGGATGAAGATACATTATGTTTCCTGTCTTTTTCTACTCTCCATTGACTCGAAACAGATGCAACCCAATTGCACAAGGTCAGCACAACTACGTCACACACATATAAGCTCATGGACATGGAAAAAGACATGAAGACACGCACGTAGACACACATGCACACTGACCTTATCGATGCTTTCCGCTTGGCTATTTACACAAATCACACATTGTTTTTATCTAGACCGCAGACAGTGCACTTTGTCCAGAGGACATTCCACCAAACCTGGGCGTCTCATAACACACACGCACTTCCTTCCTTTTCGAAGTCCCTCCCTTCCTTTCTTTGCTTTTTTCTGCTCTTTCATGATCATATTAGATCATGAATAATTATGCTATCACTCAGGTGTAGACAACATTACACTGCGCTGCGGCTGGATATGCTGCTACACCTGCGCAGAACTGACTAATGGATGAAGATAAGATCCTTCAATAGGTGAAACGGCCGTCTCCATTCACTTCCTCTAAAATCTACTCAAGTGCCATCACTCTGATTTGTAAAGTCTAGCGGCACAGCACAGTGCCATCGCTCACATGTCATCTGGCTAATGAAGTGGTCAGCGGTGCCTCCAAGATCCTGCACAGAGATGTCACCTGTTTGTAACAGACTACCCATGCATGAGATATATTACCTACCTTATACATCACCCCTGCTTTCTTCCGTTGTGTTCCGTCCTCCTCCCTGTCACACTACTCTTTTCTTTTTAAAAATTTCCTGTTCTTTCACCAGGTTAATGTGACCAGGGAGGATTTGCCCAATGGAGAGCCCGTCTACCTGCGCAGCCTCGGAAAAGGCGACTGGTTTGGAGAGAAAGCACTGCAAGGGTAAGATTGTTCCTAATAACACTGCCTCTTCCAATTTAAATCTTCTGTTTCTGTCTCCTTCACTGTCACCTGCTTTCCCTCTCATTTACACTCACAACCTGTCTTTAATATCCTTCCTCTTACACTTAACATGCATCTATTCTTTCTAATTTGCTATCCATCAGCTTCCAGCTCTTATCTGTCCCTATTTTTTCCCCACCACTCACTCTTCTCCACAGGCTTGATAACTAGCTAAATGTTTGGAGATGCTTAAAGCTGGGCACACATTACACAATTTCAGGCCTGATTTACTATAGCGGTTCCAGACACGTTGAGATCTGACAAAAAACTCTCTGAACCCTAGAAAGCTTGTTATGTTTGAGCAGATCAGAAACAAAGAATCTAAACTGTCATAGAAATCCTTTTTTTTTTAAAATCCGTTTTAATTTTTTCCTGCAACTCAAAATATGTAAAGGCAATTTTTAGGCAGCATACATTTTTTAATGATTGGTTATGTAATAGTATTCCTAGTTGATACTATATAAACAGCATAGGTATCCAGACATGCAGATATTTTACCTCCAATACTCTTTGTAGAAAGTACAAATGAGAGCACAAACAATTACTTGGACATGCTCTTCATTCCATATTTTTTCCCCAATCAAAAGAAAAAAAAGTGTTTATGTTAAAGTGAATGGAGATTCCTCACAATTACACCAAGTGACAACCTGTCTGTGCTATATTTTGCACACAGCTATGTCACACAGACAAGAAACTAAGGCGAAGAAAAGTCATTTATTGGCAGTGGTTGTTTTGCCTTTTCTTTTATTTCCTGTCTCGGCTGCCAGAATATAATGGTATCAAGTTCATCTCCATGCTGTCCTTGACTGTAATACTGAATTTTTACCCTGTTTGTATAATTTTTGTGAACATTTTCTGTGAAATGTGTGATCATAGTTGCTGTTACTCACACAGCATCTCATGGCGATGGGCATAAACCTGTAATAAGTAGATGTAAGCCAAGCATGCACAGTCTCCAGCATTGCACACAGCTATTCTACACTGTGTAAGCCTCTGCCAGGAACAAGAGTTCTGACTGTGATGACGTACTGAGGCAAGTTTGAAGTAACCAGGCTGTATATACTGTAGGGATCAAATGATTCACAGCTACTGCTAACATTTGGTGCCATCAAATACTTTCACTGAAAGATAACTTCAGTGTAATAAAAATATTTTATCTGGTTTCTGGCATCAACAACCATTGCCGTGCTGCTGTAACCCTGCTGTTTGTCCTATCTTGTCATGACTGTGCGCCTCGATAGACAATGTATTATTAAAACAGAGGGAGGTTAGAGACAGAAAATAGTCTGAAGTGCTTTACGTCTCTGAGGGGTCAGGTAGAAATAGTGAACATTTGCATTCATGCGTACACATTTTCATGTGGGCATTTGAGCGCATGCTTGTGTACAGCCAATAGCATCAACATGAAAAAAAATGGAGATGTCGCCATCTTGTGGTTACTGAAGGTGAAAACCACCTCAAATCAGCTCTCAAGCTCTTAACAATCACACCTCAAGAGCACATTATAAAGACATCAAAACACAAAGAAACCCAAGTCGAACCAGTGCAGTGTCCTGTGAAAAATAAATTGCAGCTCATGTGTCGTCAAAACACACTGTAAATCATTAGTTTAATTTTCCAAAGGAACACAGTAAATACAAAATGTCATATTCAGTCAACAGCTGGAACTGCACAGATGGTTGGGCTTTCCCCATATGTTGAAGCTAATGACTATAGGATATAAAAGATGACTGAGCATTAAAATGCATGTGGGACATCTGAGGCACGGGAAGCTTGATCTCTTGGCAGGTTGTTCCAAATAGAAATTTGATCCTTTTTACACTAATGAGATGTAAGAACTAGCTGTTTGATCTATGACACCATGACCCGGAGTACTAATTTATTATGGATTGAGCAGCTGAGCTACTTTTGTGTTTGAGCTATTTTTTATATTTTCTAGGAATTCACTGGTTTCTGGTAAGCATGGTTGAAATTACGTAAAAGACCAACTACAAAAATGTTGATGTATCTCCCTGAGGACACTGTGTGTACACACATATATACTGTATAAGCCTCTATATAGTAAATACATGATATACCACATATATCTTTGAATGTATAATACCTTAATAATGTTTCCCTGAATCAGATTTCAAGTGGTGTGCAGTTTTGAAAAGCTTTTCAAAGCACCTTCAACAGCATATCAGGCTTTATATAATCAAGAAAACCATCTCTTTTGTACATCCGACTAAAGCAAAGTGTTCTCCCCACCTCAGCATCTGCTTGGTACTGTTATTATCTGTTGTCAGGAACGCCTTTTGTCTTGGAGTGTCTTGAGCGAGAGAAGCCTGTTCAGCTACACCTTTGATGGTCAAGCGTGTCTCACAAATTCGAACCAGGCTTTTGATCAGAGGGCTCTTCTGTAAGGCCATCGTTCTAATTAGAAGTTAACTGTGTGTGTCCTTGCTCATGAAACTCAATAGCCCCCACTCAAAGGCTACTCTGTACATCTGAAAACGTTGCCTTTGATCTGTGAGAACAACATATTTACAAATCAAAGTCGGTTCTCCTGCCAGCCATGATGGTTTGTAAAAGCTTTTGTGAGTGCTGTTTTCTGATATGTGTGTTTTAAAGTATCCGTAGAAATATCAGATAACATGTTTTTCCCTAAAGGATTTGTGTATGTATAGCCCTGACTGGATACTACAGTACATATGTTTCTCATCCCAATAGGCGGCTATTCCGGGAAAAGATGGACCTCAAGTTTGAAACTGTTGTTTGGGCGTAGCCAACAACATATCTGATGTCACATTCTTCCTGTCATGGTGAGGTGTGAACTTTCAGTTGAGGTGAAAGTTAGCACAGAAAATGTGTTTGTGTATGTGTGTGTTCCAGTAGAGGGAATGGAGAGATTGTTAAAAGAAAAGGTGTAACGTCACTGACAGAAATGTGATTGTGTCAGTGTCAGACCAACTTCAGCCCTCTGATAAATCTTTGTCAGAGCTTGTTTTAGTATGGGTGTATTGGCACGGGTACCAGTTTTTACTTATTGGTGGCAGGGTTTACAGCTCTGGAATTAACACAACAGCCTAAGATTCTCTTGTTTCAACAGCGTCACCTGTGATATGAACAGTAGAATTACCACACCACTGCAAGGGACACGCTACAAGGTTTTTAGCCACGCTAGCAGCATGGCTCTAGGCATGGTCACCACTTCGATCCAGATTGAAACTATCTTAACAATTTTTGGATGGATTGCCATGAATTCTGGTACACACACTGATATGCCCCCTGGGATGAATTGTAATCACTGGTGGTGATCCCTTAATTTTTCGT
The DNA here is from genome assembly GCF_016859285.1 of Xiphias gladius. Taxonomy (NCBI): domain Eukaryota; kingdom Metazoa; phylum Chordata; class Actinopteri; order Istiophoriformes; family Xiphiidae; genus Xiphias; species Xiphias gladius. The sequence continues at coordinate 11,962,267 of NC_053410.1, forward strand.
CTGGTGTCATCATCAGGTCAGTTTTTCAAGTTTTTTAATTTGTCCAATACGTCAGTTTATGATGACTAAACACTTGAAAAATGATATTCCCATCAGCCTCAGCTGTACTTTGTGTTTATCATACTTGTTAAACATCAGGAGTTAATGCTGTGATTATGAGCATGTTAGCGTGGTGATGATAAAATTTTAGCTCAGCCTTTAGTACAGCATCATAGAGCCGATAGCATGATCGCAGTGTCTTGTTACCTGGTCCGTGCACATGCATTTATTTTATTGGCCATTGCAACACATTGCTAGTTGACATGGCACTGTGTTGCAGCAAAGGCAACATTTGCCAGAGTTTGCTATGATGGTATCCCTGCCTTACCAACACAGTGGTCTCACTGAAATCACAGCATGAAAATCATCTACCAAAGAGCTTTTTTGAGAACACTTGAGAAGTATCTGAATCCCATGTTGACTTTTTTATTTTGGAAACATGCACAATTGTGTTGTGATGCAGTTATGAACAGGGACTGTTCTTTCAGAGTTTCCCACAGGCCAAAAATGTATTTTATGTGTTGGAACCCAAGGGGGGATGGGGCAGCTGAAAACAGCAGTCAGTACTGAGAGGCAGCTCTAGCTAGAGCCCTGAATTCACAAAATAACTAACAATTTCACAAGAATGTACCAGTCTGGCAGGATGATCTGTCAACCGCATGTTCAAGGAAAGATTTGGGAGAAATAGTAAATACAAACACTACCACAAAGGGTTTGTTTTTAGGCAGGCCATTTAAATAAATTCTATAGTCGAGAAACACTGGTTAACAGTTGCTGTGTTCATGTGCTTGTGGCAAGGTCAGACATCTGAGACTTGAGAGCAACCTTTCGACATTATCCTTTTCACAATGTCCATGCTTGGTTATTCTAATAACATAGCTTGTGAATGAAAATAATGCTCAGCAGCTAAGACTTAAATCTTGGATGTTGGAGCTTGAAAAAAGGAACATGAATGCACCAATAAGGAAGTGCTTTTAAAACAGTCTTAGTTTTCATTAACCAAAGAGAGTGGCTTCCTGGAATAGTAAGAAAAATATATTCATTAATGTAAACATGTACGATATGCCTTAGAAAGTGGTCATATTCTGCAGTTCTGTAAGAAATGCACAATTTTTAGTTAATGGGGAAAAGCTGCACAAACATTGGCACAGTCATATACTTAACTACTTTAATGCCAAAGCACAAATCATTGTGTTTCCCACAGCCACCTCTTGTTCTTGCCCCAGTCCTGACCCCGGCTTACTTCCCTCACTACAGCCCGTAGCTACTGCCCCGCTCTCAGCCTCCAAGCCTGTGCGTTATTTTCATAACCCCCTTCCTGGGACACCAGATCACTGTCCAATTACCAGGTTCATTTCAGACATCTACTGGAAATCAACACCACAGGCTTCCTCCTCTGTAAGTCCAAAGGACATTCCAGACACAGCATGCAGCTGCTATTAGTGTGGCTGTGCTTGTGCACGTGTGTGTACGTGTGTCTGTTTTCCAATGCATTTCTTGTTGCGCTGCAATTAACAAGTGCAGAGCCATTTTTGGCTTAGTGGATGACTTAGGCTCAGCAGTGTGCAAATGAATCATTCTGACAGATATTGTTTAGTGCTTGTGTTTCACGTAGAACATCACTAGTATCAACGCAATGGCACACTAGGTTCTTTACCTTAGTTACAGTCAAGCAGCGGGGGACAGGTGTAACAAGCTGCTCTCTAATATGAAACCCTTGAGGTCTCTTAAGGATGATTCATGCTTACGTAACCACTATTTCAGTATAGCTCAAAGTGTTGTGTTGTTTTGTTGTATCACCATGGTTAGTAAATGTCACAAACACTGTACACAAATTACCTCATGTAACAGATTGTGGGTGTTGCTGTAGCCGTAGCTCATTATCACTGATGAAAAAACTGACGGGTTTGTGTGTGTGTGACCTACAATCTGTTAAAACGTTGTGTTAAAGTGAGTATAAATGTAATTTAAAATTGGTTAAAATACTTCCATTATCGAATTATCGACTAATGACTCCTCAACATTTTCAATGAATATCTCTATTTGTGAAGAGTGACTCTACGAAGTGAAAAGTGACTCTACAGCTGGCGGATTGTCACTGGCAAATTCATAGCTGGCACATTACAATCATTTGTGCATCAACAGTCCTTAACATTGCAAGATGACTCCCTCTTCAGCTTCTGATTATTTTAATAATCATCAGCTTAAACCTACGTTATGAGGGGCTCTTGTGCTTCACTGTATGACTTCCACCAAACCACCTATTCAATTTCTTAAATATAAGCAAAAGTGTGAAACCTCCTTCCCTCCTCATAATATTTGGAATGAATTAAGTAAGTCACCCTGTTGTGAGAACCTTTGCCTCAAGCTACATTATACAGTGTAAAAGACTGTGATGTGAACCACTGAGAATTCATTCCCACTTAGTGTCACTCATCTAGACTCTTGTTTCCCAAACTAATTATCACACAGTCAATAGTAACAACCATGGTGTAACAAATTGTCTTCATCCGAACTGGGACTTTTGTTATCCTTCCACCCATTAACCTGGTTATTAATGCTGTTAACTGCAAATAGTATTGGATGCTTTTGTAGGCAAACAGAAGAACAGGTGGAGCAGTGTTTTCCAGAGTATTGTGTTAAGGCCATGGATGCAGGTCATAGCTTTTTCAGAGGTGATTGAAATGCTGTGTGTGTTATGCTAGCCAGAGGGTCCCAACAGTCATATGTTAATATATCCTATCCCCCCTGACAAACACTGCCTCCCTCCCTTCTGCTCTCTTCTCCTTTGCAGTCCTCACCTTTCCAAATTTGTTGTTCCCCCACCAGCTGTGGCCTTTATTCAGCGGGGCAGCAGAAAGTCTGAGGCAGAGTGTGTGTTTGTATCTGTGTGAGTTTGTGCATGAGGAAGGGGGGTTGCGCATGTGTGTGTTTGGAGGAGGAAAGGCAGAGGGAGTTGACATAGCATGAGGAGGAATTGTCACCTCAGCTCATTGAAATAGGTTGCCATATGTCTGAGTTCGGATCAGACACAGAGAGTGATTGTCAGTTGCTGTTGCTTCAGCGGAATTGAATCAACTCTTTTCGAATCTAGACCAGAGCCTGTTTTAGCTTCTCATTTGCTCCTCATTGGGATATTAAATTCATCCAGAGTATGATCTTTTATTTCTTTTTTTTCACTTTGAAAAGATGGAGCACGAAATAATCTGCTTATGGGGCATCCCTCGAAGAGTCTCCTGTCTTTTTGTAGTATTTTAGTCTGCGTTAGAGTTTATAACGCTGCACTTGGATTGGAGATTTAAACACAAGTGCCACAGCAGTGTCTTCTGTTGGAGGGCTGCCCTGGGCAGTGTGCTGGTTCAGAGTTACAGCTTATCACCGTGGGACTCTGTGTGCAGAGCATTTTTCACAGTGAAGGATGAATTCTTGGGAAACAGACTCAGAGGATTCATGTGATTGGGGCGACTCCTCTGAAGAAGCATCATCATCAGAGGAAGATGAACTTGATGTCAAATATGATAAAGAGTAATGCCAATCATGCAGTGATGTGTGTTGCCTGTTGAGACTTATGTTTTCATTGCTTGCCAGTGTTATTGATGGAGTGAATCGAGTTGAATGAGACATTACTGAGGCCCTAGTATTTCGTTTTGCCTGGTTCCATTTTCATCACTCTGATACAAAATTTAAAATGAATAACGATGTGCGTTAATGAGGGCCACACAGTGTACGAATCAAATGTGCCAGTTTTGCTATTGTCCCTTACTGTCTGTGTGATCTTTTCCTACCAGGGAGGACATCAGGACGGCCAACGTCATTGCAGCAGAGGCAGTCACCTGTTTGGTCATCGATAGAGAGTGAGTATCAATAAAGTCAATCCCCAGAGAACGTAATGATTTTTTTTTACATTGTCTATCCATTTGTCTTTCTTTATCATTAAAAAGAAATTACCTGTGACAGCAGTACAAGAGCTCAATGAAAAAAATGAATGCAGCCTTGAAAAACTAGCCCACAAATTCTGCTTTGCTCACTATGGTCAGACAAGGACAATTTCTTGAAACAGGTTACATAAGTGCTAACTTTTAATGAGATATCAACACGAACCCACTTCTACACCTTACTGGATGAACACGGCACACATTTAGTTGCTTTCAATTTTCAACCTCGAAAAACATCAAGGCTCTTGTGGAAGTGTCAAATGTATCGTAAATAGTCACAATACATTCAATTTCCATTTTTAAAAATAGATTGTGCGTTTGCTGGAATATGCTTCATGTAATAACTGCAATGTCTAGTTTACAACAAGACTATGACTTTTGAAGGATGAAATAACATATAATTCCACTTAGAAATGTAAAGCTGAAATCAAAAACATTAAAACACACCCTTACTCACTTTGGAATTTGCTGCTACAGCTGTACTTGGTCTGGTATGACGAGGAGTTTATGGTAGCTAATGTTAGCTAATGTAAGCAAACGTAAGATAGATATTGCTGTTGCTGAGTCACTTTATTGACTTTATGACTCTTCCCTAATTGTTCTACTGTTATGCTACATTTTACTTTTGATCACTGAGGCTTAATTGTCACTTTTGGCTACAGTGGTCATCCATCAGCAAAAGTTACGTAGCCTTGCTTTAAATAGATGTTTATAAAGTTTGGGAGAAATCACGCTGATTGTTCCAGCTTCTGTGGTCAGGACTCAACTAATTCTCACGTAAATGTTTTCCAGACACAGACACAAAAAACTAAACGTATCAGATTTGGACTTGCTTTCTCAAGTGATGTCAGGAAGACAGGTGTAAAATGTATCCCAACTCAACTTGAGTAAAGAATTTAGAATTATACCAGATTTGTGCAGGAATGAATAACAAGGGCTGTTTTTTCACTGATGTTTGTCAGGAGATTATCAAAGAGCATAACTACATTTTTCAGCTTCACATTGTCCTTCACACTATCTCAGTTCAAACATTTGCTTTTTAAATTGCAATAACATAGCTTTTAATTTTATTATGACTTTAAAGGGTTTTTATGGTAAGATCATACTTAAAAAAAAATGTATATCCAAAGAAGTTTATATCAGGTCACTGTCTGAAGAAAAAGTTATTCTCTGAGCATCTCTGTCTCTATCATTGAGTCGTGTGGTGAGAATAGAGACAGGCGGGTTGGGCATGGGGAGGAGATGGTATCAGCTTACCCAGGGCCTCCCGCTGGCCTCAGGGAACACAGCAAGCACAAATGGGCCATCTTCCGAGCTAGCCGAGGGGATAGTGAGTGAGTCATCCAGCGTAGGTAATCACCGCTGCCATTCACTCTGCTTTTCATAGCAGCAAGCGGCTAATGGTTTCACAACCAACAAAAAGAGCTCATTGTGTGTGTGTGAGACACCCAGCCAGGCCAGTTGTGGCGTAGATGCCAGGTTGTTAGTATTTAAACCTTTGTGTGTCTGTGTGCATTTATGGCCATGCATGTGTGATTTGTTAAAAGGAAACATTACAGCTCAAGAGGTAAGATAAGGATAATTGCAGGAGCTGTGCTGGAGAAAAAGGAGGAGATAGAGACAGTGGGAAAGAGACAGGGAATAAAAACAAGCGGCAGGGAGTCACCGATTCAGTGCAATAGACACGGTAAGCAGCCAAACATTTTAAAAGAAAAGCTCAGCTCGGAAACAGTCCCAGCTCACAGGCATTATGGTCTCAACAGGAGAAAGCACCAGATGTATTGCGTCTTCTGTCTGACAGCTAGATGAGCGTTGCATGAAAACTGTCTCAGTTGCTTTTCCAGGAGGTTTGGATTCTTTTGCATAGGCGGCCATTCTTCAGAGAGAAATGAGCTAAAGTGTAGTTGTTATTTTTCACGTACCAGATCTCCCCACAAGTGCAACTTTAGAGGATTTTATTTCAGCAAGTTAGCCTATAATGTAGGTTATTATTCTGCAGTTAACATCTCATCATAATCTCATAATCTCATTTATTAAAAAATGTATGCGCAGCTACTACTGTTGTCTGGAAAATTCCCACTCCATCGCAGTCTGCTATCACACTGTTTCACACCTCTGGGTAGCTCTGTCTTCTCGTCCGTTCTCAGTGATTTTTAGAGGCTTGTCTTTAAAAGGAGACTGATTAATATTTAATTGTAACTGACATTGGTTTTTATGACAGTCTGGCCATATATTGCACCAGCTTCTCAGACAGATTGCCTGCAGTTTGCAAACTGCTTTATTTCCTCTTACCATAAGCTATTCATTGATTACATACTGTAAGTGGAGAATAGGTATATTACTTTAGGCTGGATATATTGTAGATCCTTGAACAAACTAAATGGTTTGTTCAAAACAGTTTCATTGTGTACTGTTTTAACATTTACTGTCTGTGTTGCAGTTCATTCAAGCACCTGATTGGAGGTTTGGAGGATGTGTCCAGTAAAGGCCATGAAGATGCTGATGCCAAAGCCAAGTAAGATAATTAGAGTTTATTATTATGCATGAATTAATGAGAATACCCACTATGCCAATGTATCTTATTGCTTTGTGCTTGAGGCTTGATTTCTTGTTTTGTTCGTCTGTTGTTTTAATCCATTCATATCACAAAATAGTTTTCACTTTCAGTAAACTTTTAAAACCGTGCGCCATATTCGTTACTACCTGCCAGTGTAAATATTTTATAAAGATATACAAAAAGATAAAACATGCCCTAGGTCGGCTGTAAATGTATTGTGCCTTTAAATCTGTTACATAACAAGACAATACCCGGATGGAAGGCCAGAAAGCAGAGGCTTTGACACCCGCCTCTATTTCTGGAGGAATTAATATGTAGTCTATTTGTCATCGCTATGGAAACAAGAGAATAGCACTATAGAAGGCACAGGGCACCTTGGCAGTGAGGTGGGCATCTTGGGGTTCAGACACCCACGTATTGGCATAATTTGATACCTCGCTCACTTGGTGCTATGTTATGAGTCAAGGTGAGGAGAAACAAGAACCCGGTAATGACAGATTAGAGAGAGTGAGAGAGCAAGAACGGCTTATCGCCACAGAAAGGTAGAGTCATCTTTACAAGTCAGTAGCATTTAGTCGCCAAAGAGCGGAACATAACTCCAGTCACTCTGCTGGACAGAGACACAGGAAACAAAGATGGGTGGTGGGGTGCAGTGGCTTTCCCCCAGCACTCAGCCCCAACATTAATGAATGCTCTGCCAGCAGATGCATGTGATGGAAAGAGACCTGCAGTGTGCAAGGAAGGGAAGCTAGTTTAAGATTGATTTTATGCAAGTGAACAACAAATAATGCTTTTGCATGACTATCATTTGTGACCTTGTCATCAACCCTGTTCTCTAAAGAACTTTACCTTAAAATAGAGCCACTCTCCCTCTGCTCTCTGAAATCTGTCACATCGAAGCCGTTTTTACCCTGATTAAGGTAGCTTTCCCTGCCGTGCGCTGTGTGTGTGTGTGTGTGTGTGTGTGTGCGCTGTGTGTGCGCGTGTGCGCGTGTGTGTGCGTGTGTCTTCTCTTGCTGGCACCCCCTGACCAGCAGAGCACATTTGTTTCTTGGTGAGGAAAGCCTGAGTCAGGGTCCCACGGTGATGGAAACTATCTGTAATTGGTCACAGCGGATAAGCACCGTGCAGCGGTACTGTAACTATTCAGCAAGCCACGGCTGCTCCCTTTGAGGTTGACAGGTCTTTTCTTCAAAGTCTACCTCCCTGCTATGTGCTTCATGCACACATTGTTTTTGACCAGGGCACTGCTTCTCCCTGCTGGAGGAGCTTCACATGAAGGAGAGTGAATACATTTGTCTTGGTTGTAATGTTTCAGTTGTATTTTACACACATGGCCTATGAGTTACAGCTCCAACCTAGAAATGCAACTTCCCTGGTTTGCATCCGTTAGGCTAATTGCTGATCTGTCTCTGCCCTCATGCCCTGCCATCTCTACTGTTGACTCTCTTATAAAGGCAGAATAAAGCCCAAAGCAATCATTTTTAGAACTTCTATTTCCTGGTGGTTTACCTGGATTAATATAAACTATCCTCTCATGGGCCAACAGCTGCTTTCGTTGTCTTTATTTTTATGATGAAATCGGTCTTGTTTTTCATTCAAACTGTCTTTAAAATGCCTCAAATCTAAGTTTATCTGAGTTGAGCAAGTGAGTTCAATATGCAGGAATTACTGGTAAATAAAAGTGACATTTAAAGAGAGTCAGCCTTAAGGTCAGAAATGCCATGCAGCCTGTCTCTTCTCTCCTCTCCCATGAGTCAGGCTAGACTGAGAAGAACCGGAGCAAAGGAAACGAGGATAATACCACTCACACACTCCCATATACACTCACACACACTTAGACACATGGGGATTGCATCATTTTATATGATCTCATCCGTTTACTGATACAGATTATCGCCCACTGGGGTGCTACTTGACCCACAGAGGAGCACTTTGTGTTGCAGTGCCAGTAATTGATTTGCCATGAAATAGTAATAAGTAACATGTTATTTCAACCTCATATAAGTGACCTCAAAATACATGTGCTATTTAACTTACCAGGGTTACATGACAGTGTTGGATGCAGCTCAGCTCTGTGTTAGTTTTCTTTCAAGGTCATGTTGTAGACATTTATTTAAGGTGGATGTAATGGCTCCAGTGCCACTGGGTCTGCTCACCAGTATCATATTCCTGTTTCGAACATCTTGTGTTTCAGCCATGGACATATATCTCCACTAATCATCAACTCGCCGAGAGCTCACTGTATGTGTCCTTGTTTAAGACACAAAGCGATGGGAAGTGTTTTTCCTGAAAGAAGATTATCCATTACAATTCACTGATAACTTCACCAGCTAGTTTCAGTGGTTCAGCTTTGAATGGCATGGAATTTGTATTCATCAGCTTATCTACCTTGATATGTCTAATATAGCAATGCTGCCATCTGCTGGCCTAATAATACTGTTACCATTAAACCTTTTTTAGAAAAGCTTCATTATGTAAAATGATCCCGTGATCCCTTTATATCTTGACAGAATTTGCAAGACCTCCTTCATTAACAGGACCGAAACACATGTCCACACCTCATAGTATTTGTGTGTGTTTTCCTCTGTGTGCGTGTACATGTCGGTCACCTTGACCTTTTTAATTATCCTGTCACACACAGTTAATTCATGTCCTCTCGGTTACTTCTCTCCGTCCTTTTCTTAAGCAGAGAGCATCTTGTGACTGGGTTTTCTGGGCCGGCTTCCAGATGATGGGAGGGGAGAAAAAGATGAAAGGATCACCTGAGAATCTCACATGATAGTAATAATGTGTGTGTGTGTGTGTGTGTGTGTGTGTGTGTGTGTGTGTGTGTGTATGTATATATATATATATATACATACTTTTTCTCCCCTCCCATCATCTGGAAGCCCATCATCTGTGTGTGTGTGTGTGTGTGTGTGTGTGTGTGTGTGTATGTGTATGTATGTATATATATACATACACACACACAAAGCAGGTTACTGACGGTGTTTCTCAGTAACACGTGAGGTTACCAGGACAGTGACTGTTTATTTGTGTGTGTGTGTGTGTGTGTGTGTGTGTATATATATACACACACACACACACACACACAGCATGTGCGACCACAATGCCCCCTACCATGCAACTTCTGGCTTGCAGTGTAACTGATGTGTTTGGTGGATCTTATGGAGTGAAAGTCCCTTTCCACATCTCAAATGGCCATGTAAGCTTAGATTGAAGTATGGCAAAAGTAGGTTGTCTCATTTGTCTTTTTATTTATTAAATTTGAATCCAGCACAGTGCTATTAAAATGAGTCATTGTTGAACTTACTTTCATGTAAATAAACTTAATCTCTATTGCTCCATTAGGAAAAATGCTGTCTTATCCAAGCTTGTAGAGGTATTTTTGATATCTGTCTGTTATTGGCAGCTGTACCTGTTTTTGTAAGAGAAAAGGCCTGATGTTGAGATGATAGTGTGTTCTGAGTGACCCAGAAAGGCCTGTCCAGGCTCAGATCTGTCCTAAGCCCACTGATCCAGAGACTGAGCTGATGAAACTCTGTCTGGATCAAACAATAACCAGAGAAGACATGGGGCATCTGGGGTAAGGGATGGACACGTGGAAACAATCCCTGCTGCCAGCATGTGCAGGTCAGCAATGGTATGTTGGGGTGTTCAGTGGCAGAGCCAAGGCATGTCTACAGAGCCAGCTGAGTAGTGACCAGTTCGTGTTTCGGACACCCTGTCTTTGTTCTTTCCTATCGGGACAGTTAGTCTGCGTTCAGAGGTCAGATTGGTTTGCCAGAGGACTAAATTCAAACACATCCTGTTCACTTGTTCATAGTTATACACTCCACACCCTCAATAACATCCTTGATAGATTACTATGAGTTAAATCCTCTAAGATTTGCAAACAAATGAGCTCAACGTGAGACGGATATTTTGTCTCAGGTTGTTGAAAGTGGATTATCTCTTCTTTCATCCTTCATCTCCTCTCTAATCCAGTTCCCATTCTTTCTTTTCCCCGCTTTTCCTGGCCCCACAGGTATGAAGCAGAGAACGCGTTTTTCTTCAATCTGAACCTAGCTGACTTCAACATCATCGACACTCTGGGGGTTGGTGGCTTTGGACGTGTTGAGCTGGTAGGAGGCACTGCACTGTGACAGTAAAATGAATGATTTTTTACATCTTCGGAATGCCTACCAGGCTGTTCAGGTTAATGTGCAGGCTGACATTTGCAACTGAATTTCTTCCTTTCCATTCTCAATACAGGTTCAGCTCAAGAGCGATGAGAACAAAACCTTCGCCATGAAGATCCTGAAGAAGCGGCACATTGTCGACACAAGACAACAGGAGCATATTCGCTCAGAGAAGCTCATCATGCAGGAGGCCCACTCTGACTTCATTGTTAGGTACATCCTCTGAACAGCTTCACTGAAAGGCATTATAAATAATCTACTCTATATACTATACATGTCCTAAGGATCAGTACTTTAGTACCTCAGAGCCCCCCCCACACACACACACACACACGTATGCCAAGTACATTGGAAACTATTTTCTTTGTACCATACGGGCAGAATGAACGTGAGTAGGAGTGCTTGTGTGCTTATCTGTGATGTTGCTGAGATATTCTACGCAAGGTGTTTTTTCTGCTTTCCTCTCTGTGAATGCTGGACAATGCTCCAGCTTCTTCTGACCTTGAAAGACAACACAAAGACACAGACATATTGAACACTATGCAACACTATATAGAGCACTATATAAAAGTTCACACACCCTTTCAAATGCTATATTAATTGTTGCATTAAGGTTGAATCAATCAAACTTGGTTTATGGCCCTATTTCTGACCATATACTGTGTTTAAAAAATAGATAAATTCGTCACTTTGATCTAAAATTGCTTTCCACAAAACTACTGGCTGTATTTGTGTTAATTAAATAGTTACATCCCAAAGCATTCATAAAGATACGATTTTGAATTTAGATGTACTGTGCCTAAATTTGTGTCAGCAGTCATTTTGCAAGAGTAGGTATCAGCTCTTCTAATTTTTCATTGCATTTCTCCAACCAGATATTCATCAGATATTTTTGCATTTGACAGCTGGATGAGATAACGTCCACTTTTGTGCTTCCAGACTCTATAGAACTTTCAAGGACAGCAAGTACCTCTACATGTTGATGGAAGCCTGTTTAGGGGGAGAGCTGTGGACCATTCTTCGAGACCGGTAAGCTCTATTTCACCAGGTCAGATATAATTGAACTGTGCCCTATTTCTACTTCTGCTACTGATACAAACAGTGAGTACTTCAATGTAGAGTGTTGAAAGTATAGTAATAGCGCTAAAACCTCAAGTACTTGAGTCCTGCTCATTTGCAAGATTGCCAGTGCTTTTCCCTTCAATTTTCAATTTATCCTGGTAGACATTCAACATTTTACACAACATGAATTACAAGTTTGTATCTCAACGTGGACTTATGAAGCAGTGTGTTAGCTTTCCAGTCATATTTATGGCATGCCTGGTTTAAAAATGTCAAACCATGTGGTGATTTGATTATTTTCCTGAGAGATCTTACTTTTTGTTTTTTAACACCTTACACAAAATTTAAATTGGAGATCCGTTGTGGGAACCACGAGGAGATTGAACCTTCTGGCTGGTCTAAGAAAAGACATCGTTGTTGGACTACTGCAGTCATCTGCCGGGACGCAGCCAGTACTTGTCTGCATCTTTAATTACTTTTTCACAGTTAAGCTCTGTTGTCCTGTGTTTCCAGGGGTTCATTTGAGGACTCAACCACCAGGTTTTACACAGCTTGTGTGGTAGAGGCTTTCGCCTACCTGCATTCCAAAGGAATAATCTACAGAGACCTCAAACCGGAGAACCTTATATTGGACCACAGGGGCTACGCCAAACTGGTAAGAGATCAATACGGAACCACCAAGCTTAGTATTATGCAAACATATATGCATAAAGAGAGATCTGATCTTTCTATGATGCTACAATGAAGGATGAAATTCAATTTGAACACTTGCCTCATGTTGGCTGTAAATAAAAAGTATGAATTATTGAATAAAGAAAGGTATAACTGACGTAAAGTCAGGTTCTGTGTTTTTTGGGGTACCCTTCTCTCGTCACGGAGAAGCCAGTTTGTAGCTTTTGGCAGAGCAACAACCAGCTGCTCAACTCCTTCTATCCATCCAAGCGTATGATATTCAAACAATTATACTATTTCTAGCTTCACCGTTATTATACATAAAAATGTATGTAATCTGATAAAAATAATGACCAAATTGGTATGTAATGAATCCAACTTCTTGACAGAACAAAACCTCTCTTTTCTTCAGGTGGACTTTGGCTTTGCCAAGAAGATCGGGTTTGGGAAGAAGACGTGGACCTTCTGTGGGACGCCGGAGTATGTAGCACCAGAGATCATTCTGAACAAGGGTCACGACATCTCAGCTGACTACTGGTCCCTAGGAATCCTCATGTTTGAGCTCTTAACTGGCAGGTACACACAAGCCTGGGCATGTCCATCAAAACTAATGTATAAAGTATTCCCTGTCGCTGGTATATACTGTATGTTACAGTATATACAATAAACAATAAATTAAAAGGTGTATTTGGAAACTTTCAGAATTTCATTAAAACAAGGGAAAAATTCTAATGTAACAATTCAGTGCACACGCAAACAGTTTAATGGCACTTTGTTAAATTCTTGTTAGAAGAAAATTATCCATACTAATGCTTTTTTTTTTTACACAAAACTAACATGTTTGCCTTTGTTATGTAGCCCTCCATTTTCTGGCCCTGATCCTATGAAAACCTACAACATCATCCTGAGAGGTATTGACATGATTGAATTTCCAAAGAAAATTACCAAAAATGCTGCCAACCTAATCAAAAAGCTATGCAGGTGAGTGTTGGTGCCTCCAGCAGTTTAACTCTGAGTCATACCTTTAATTGGTTTGTATGCTGAATCATCACGTGTTTGTTTTTTTTTCTACTACAGGGATAATCCTTCTGAAAGACTGGGAAACTTGAAAAATGGTGTCAAAGACATCCAAAAGCACAAGTACGTACACTTATAAATGAATGATCCTCTTATTAAGTCATTTCTATTCATAGTATAATTGTGCGGTATAACATAATTATCAACTGAAGTTTTAATGCTGTTTTTTCTTTCAGATGGTTTGAGGGCTTTAACTGGGAGGGCTTGAAGAAGGGGACATTGACGCCTCCAATTATCCCTAATGTCAGTGCGCACTGCAGATAGCCTCACTCATCACACATTTTCTTTCTAGTTGCTCTTATGTAGTGAAGCTCTTACTCAAAATCCATGTCGTGCCCGCTTGTTTAGTCTTTATGTGAAGGTTTTTTTCTGTCTTTCTACCAGGTCACATCAGCAATCGACACAAGTAACTTTGACAGCTTCCCAGAGGACAACGAGGACCCGCCTCCCGATGACAACTCCGGCTGGGACGTTGATTTTTGAAGTCCTCCTCTCCCCTTAAAACCAAAAGAAACTCGTCTTTTGTTGGCTTGGAGGCCATCTTGAGGAACATGGCTGTGCTGTAAACAAATAAACTGCATTAAAATTGTAAGAGAGGATATGGAAAAGAAGATAAACAAATGGATGGCCAACCCTCTGGGTCACCGATATGCCTTTATTTCACTGTGGCTCTGGATTAAGCATTTATAATGGGACTGCTGTAGCACTTCTTCAGTGTTGTCTTACACTCGGCTCAAAAAGCAAAAAGGCAAAGAAAGTGCAGGGATACACACACATACACACAATACAACAGAGGCTGATAATGGAGCCAGTTTTTCCCATGTAACAAGGAGAGATGATTAGTGAGTGAATGAATGTTCAGTAGTCTGAGTAAGTTTTGGTTCTAGGATAAATAAGAGTGTGAAATGTGCAATGATGGCCTGCTCAAAAAGAGAAGAGGCTGATGATTGCCCTTTTTTTTTTTTCTTTTCTGTGTTTGTGTCTCCGCAATATTTGGTTAAATATGTGGTGGACTGTGGTGGGAGGTTATAACATGTTACTGCAGTCGTTCCCTGGTTTTTTGACATGCAGCTGCTTGCTGCAAGTTTTCAGAGATCTATACACTACAGTTCGCAAGTAAATCTGGCATCAAGTGCTCAAAACTAACCTGAATGTCACTGATTTTCTTCTTGTTCAACATCCATATGGCATACGGTATGTACGGTACATAGTATTTGAATTTACAAGTTACGTTCTCACAAATGAACACAACCGGTCTAAAAGCAAATACTTAGTACCATTTATGTAAGATAAACCTACCTTGAAAAAGCACAAACACTGTGCATTCAGTGGAAAGAGACGTCACTCTTCAAGTGCCCTACTTAAATTTTAATGAATTACACATCGACACACATGAAATGTCAGCTAGTATTTCCACAAAGTAATCTGTCATTATGCACTTATGACCATTAACTCAGAAAATCAGCAGTTATAGCTAATTTTAAGCTTCAGTAGATCAAGTCACACTCTTATTTTGTTCTTTAATACGCTTCAAATCACGCATATGGATACTTCTCTGCCTACATACTTCTTAATTTAGTTTTTCAAATCACCCAAATGCCTCCTCCCATTCAACCAAACGGGACATATTCAATTCGCTCCTGTATAGCTCTGATATAACTGTGAACATGGTTTCAATGTCTTTGGTGCTGTTATTGATAAATTATAATACGCGATGGTGAAATGACAGTTATGGTTATTGTTTTTGTATAGTGATTTTTTTTTTTTTGTGCTTGATTTCTTTGTAATGTTCTTGACTTCTTTCTTTAGAAAATTGGAGACTTGTGTCAATTTGTAAACATGAGTGAAGATTTGTTTGATATCACTTTACACCATGTTACCTTGTGCTAAATGGTATTCTCAAGGTTTTTTAACAGGTTTAACCATGTTAAATTCATCCATATAAATGAACCATCCTCTTCTTTGAAGGCAACATTTACCACATTCACATTACTGTAGGACTTCCTTGACTCAACATCATCTTACAGGTATTATAAAATTTCTCCTTGGGACAGACGGCAAAAGACAAAAAGGGAGATTATAGTTTGTGAAACTCACATCTTTCACCGCTAGCACCGAGATCTCTCACCCAGCTCATCGCCTCTCACGGCCCAAAAATCAGAGCATAAAATCAGACGAAATGTAAGTGCCTTAAATCAATGGCATACAAAATTAACATCACAAGACCTTTCCAATGCTGCATGAACACACATACACCTCAAAAACGTATGTGTCCTCTTAGATGGCTGCTTCTCATCCTTTGTTATAGCTAATAAATACATGAATCACCTTGGAAAGAATTTCTAGTCATTTGATGGCGGACAAAAGTATGTATGAGATAGATTTCCTGCTTTAGCCCTTTTGATTTATCTCACAGGAACATTTGCTAACAGTAAAATTATAAAACATCTACCAAACCTGATCTGGCTGCAATGACATGCTTTTCTCTACGTATCAAATGTGATCTTAGGAAACCAACTGCAGCTGGTCTGATACGAAGTGAACAGTAAATTCGAGGCTCAGAGGAGACCGTCTAGCCTCCGTGTCAGTCGATGAAAAGTCCCTGAAATCTGAGCATTTAGAGATGGCAAGAATGATTTGCAGTTTGGAACTTTTCCGTAATGTGAAAACAATATTCTTGTTTACCACTGTGGACAATCTTTTGACCATATGCTAGCACTGATCATAATGCATCGCCGTCATCCAGATTTTCATTTTATGGGGTGGTTTAAATAAACCTGAACAGCACAACTCATATTTCATCCCAGGGAGCCAAACAGACACACTTACATTTAAATTGCATAAATCAATGAATTATGTTAATGAGGGGAAATATTAGTTCTGTAGGCCTACCATAAGTATTTTACTATATTAAGGGCAGGTTATGTTTATCACAAAGCCTTATGTATGTCATCACTTTAGAAACCACTGGTTTTGAGTCTTATACTGACGGCCTTCCGCAATGTTACCCGATATTTGCCTTGTGTTATGTTGTTTATTCTGCTGTAGGTTAATTTTGCAGAGTGCCACGTGTAAGATTTTTAAAATTATAGAGTAAAAACAATACTTTTGAGTGGTGTTTGTCTCTTAGTTATTTTTAAACAACTCAGAATGACTGATTGGAAGCTTGTGCCACGGAGATTTCACAGTTTGCTGTAGTTGCCACACGAGGGCGCTGCAGGCAGAACCGATCTCTCTCTCTCTCTCTCTCTCTCTCTCCACCCGTCAGCCTGAGCCCTGATGCGAACTGGTTCAGGTCTACAAAGCAGTCCCAGAGATAATGTCGTCCACTTAGTGGTAAGTGCAGATGATTCAGCTCCCCCTGGTCCCGGTGTTATTCGCACCACCAATCTGTTTCGGGGACAGGGAGCTGGCCTCAGCCACAACAACAGGGCGACACTTCTGTGAGATCAAAGTGCATCAAAGGCGCTCACCTTACCGGCACTGGCGTTTAGTACAGTGGAGATAAAAGCGCCACTTCAAAAGATATACAGCCATTCAAACGGGCAACGTGCTACAGTGTGTCTGCCATGCGTCTAGGGCGCATACCTCCCGTACTCACGCACACACACACACACACACACACACACACACACACACACACACACAGGCTACAGATGACCAGCAGGTGACGTCCAAGGGCCAAGGTACCTTAATAGAGAATTGAAGGGCTCATTTCCATCACGCACATCAGCACCTGTGAACTTACACTGGACAAGTAAAGTTACAAAGCTTCAGTCTCCTTTGAGCTGGTGTCTTGAAACTATTCAGAAACGCCTCCTGACCCGAAAAAAAAACAAACGCAGTTTCACTTGTTTGAATGATTTTCAGGCGCATCTTGCCCAGAGATAGATGCGATCACCGCTGTTTGTTTGTTTTTCCACGAATATGAGGGGGAAATGTCGAAAACAAGGCCACTGTTTACTGCCGGATAGGATCTGGCTCGGTTGTCAGACTTCAGGTCAAACGCACGCGTTCCGGGTCTAATCCGGACGTTGCGAGGCGGATCTCTCCCGAATGGGGCCCTCGCTCGCAGTGGAGGATCCCCGAGGGTCGGAGGGCAGGACGGATCAGACTCGCCTTTAATCTCAACGTGCCAGTCGACCCTGAGAGGCCGCGCCGCGGAAGTCCATTAATTCGGTAAACTTTTCGCACCCCTTAATGGTCTGCATATCCTACACATTGATGTCCGCCCCTGGTGTAATCAAGCACACTCTGGAGGATAATTGCCCCCCTCCTCCCCTCCCTCGCAATCAGAAGGATCAAATGAAGTAGTTAATCGACACAAGTAACTTCAATCACTGTCTTCACACAGCCAAGGGGCAGTTAGGCTACATGAATGTCAAAGAAACTGGAATAACCAAACAGCTTTTATGGAGAGGGTAACGGAGTTTACGAAGAAAGAAACGCACTCAACCCCACGTTGTGAGGAATATGGGTGAAGTTTTGCTACAGCTACCAAGCTCTAAGGTCGTTTCACAAATTGAATGTTGCGCAATATTTTTTGCAGCATATAGAGTTGTCCTTCTAGAATAATTACATGTAGGCTGTAACAGCCTGAAAGTCATTGGAATATAATGTAATAATAAATGGTGAACCGTTGGCATCAGTATTCTTTGGAAAAGCAAAGAATAATAGAATACTTTGAATAAGTGGTCTATAAAACAAGGAAAATGACTTTTTAACAAGTTTGGTCTCGATCACTTTTACGTTTGAAAACAAGATCATTAAAATCATTTTAAACATACAGCTATACTAAGTTCTGTCAAAGCGGTGAGACTACCACATTTGTTTTCCTCAAATGCTCTTAAGTCAGTGTTGAAACAAAACAAAACAAGGCACACAACTGGTAGATCTTGACCAAAATGCCACTTTAAAATTAATTTCAGACGGGAGCATAGATCATTTATCCACTCTTTTTTTTTTTAATGAAAAATGTTATTTTATGCTAAGCAGATTGAGTAAATCCTGACTGTTGATGCACTTTATTTATAGTGTGCGTCGCTAGGTGATGGGCATTCAGACAGACTTTGCAGGTCATTATCATTACACAAACATTGTGAAACGCGGTCCTGTGCAGGGAGAATAGAAGGCCATTTCCGTACAGTGGGGCTCTCTTTGAAATTCCACCCTCCGCCTTTGTTGTGCACAGCGAGGGGCGGGAAGACAAACAGGTCCACATGTATAAAGAGATCATCCCAGGCAGGAGAGGCAGGAGACTTCCAAGCATCGTGCCGGAGCGCTTTGGAAACTTTGGGATTCAGGATTCAAGGCCACTTTGGACTTTGTCACTCGGTCATTTTTTTCAGCCAGACAGAAGGGATTTTTTTTTCTTTTCCGTGTGTTTGCAGCACAGCAGCATTTAAGGGGAGAATCATGCAGTCACCGTCAGCGCGTCGCGTCTTGGCTGTGTATCTCACGCTGTTTGGATACCTTGGGGACGTTTACGCGGGTACAGTCCTGATGAATTCCAACGCCATCAAAAACTTGCCCGGAGCTTCGGGCGGCAAAGGTGCCAACACTGTCAGTCCGAGTCCGCGCACCTCACCCCCCGGTAGCATGGGACACAAATTACCCGCAGACACCTTGCAGGTAATTCACTTTCCCGTGCGTAAAAGTCAAGTCTTTGCGCCAGGACCAAAGCTGCGTTTATGTAAGTTTCATAGGTAATATCTCCATACTTCAATGACACGCTCCTTTTGTTCTTATCATACTACAGCAATCGGGTGTTTGCACGGATGATGAAGACTGCGGAGGCGATGAATTCTGCAACGACGCCCGAGGCGCCTGTCTGCCCTGCCGTAAGAGCCGGAAACGTTGCGCACGGGACTCCATGTGTTGTGCAGGAAACCGCTGCAGCAATGGTGAGCAGTGGAATCCCATCTGAAATAAATACTAACATTAAGAAGTTGGTGTAGATATTCTCATAGTTCGCTCGTAGACATACTATCTTGTATGTCTACGTGTTTACTAATATCCATTAAATCTAATATGCGCAAGATGTGGATGACTCGATATCTACTGTGGTACATACATACCTTAAATGCATTTTTTCCCCCCTTTTGTTCTTTGGCCTTTTTAGGTGTTTGCCAGGCAAATGATATAGATGGTACAGAGGCATCCATCATCACTGGCTTGCACAAACACAACAGCACCATGGAGCATCAAGCCAAGAGGCCTCCCACTGCCCACGGTCATCAGCCTCATGCTGTGAAAGGTAAATGTCCTGTTAGGAATCATCAGACTTTACTAGGTTCAAGTAACGACACAAGAGGTTTTCAGTGAGGACTGTTTCGTGTAACATGTTTTTCATTGCTCTCTTCTCTCTATCTCCAGGCCAAGAGGGGGACACTTGCCTGAGATCTGCAGACTGCTCAGAGGGTCTCTGCTGTGCCAGACACTTCTGGTCTCGCATCTGCAAGCCCGTGCTGACGGATGGCCAGGTGTGTACGCGCCACCGCAGGAAAGGCACCCACGGCTTGGAGCTGTTCCAGCGCTGTGACTGTGGCGACGGCCTGGCCTGCCGACCAGAGAAAGGAGAGCGAGACCACAGTGTCAGCAGGACTGCAGCCCGGAACCTACACACCTGTCAGAGACGCTGACACAAACACGTGGACACGCACAGAGACAGAAATGCAAACTCACACACACACACACACACACACACACGGACACACACCCAGCAAACCCAGATATCAGTCAGACACTGACAAACACTTTTATGCCTTGCATACACCAGAGATGCTGACACACACACACACACACACACACACACACACACACACACACACATAGGCACCCAACACCTAAGACATTCTTTCCTGCCAAAGATGCTGAATCAAACACAGCACCCGGAAGGATAGACATGATCCCTGGAAAAGTGATACACCCAGAGGGATGCAACAGTGCAAAAGGGACTGATCCAATTCCCCATCAACAGATGAGGAGTCGGAAGTTAGGAAGGGACATTTCAGAAGTCTTTGGGACATCGATTCCAGTTGTCGGTAATGGCAGAGCTGTTTTGTTTCTCTTTTTATGGAACTTCAAGCCTCGGTTATTGCAGTAAATTACTGTATTGTAAATATTATCTTGGAGGTGGCACTTAATTGAGCTATTAAATTCTGTCAACACCAGTATTATAAACACATGGTGCTGCATGCATTGTAAATGTGTTATATATATTGTTTTATAAGAAAATGTTATATATAGAAAATTTGAATATATTTGTTTTATTAAACATCATGTGATAACCTTACTCCTTCTTTCTGCCCCTCATTTTTTGGCAGTAGTGTTTTTTTTCCTGCCCTACTGTGTTACAAAAAGACAAAAGAAATGTCTTTGGGGAAATTGCTTCAGTGAGGATGCGTTGAATATAATTTCTCCTGCAGGAGTTAGGGTCTAAACGATTTAGTATAAATATTCACTTAGAGGCTGGTACGCGTGGGAAACATTTCTGGCAAAATAACAACCATCCTCTTCTGGAAAGCAAGAGTTATTTGAACAATCACTGTGGTGTTTAACTCAGAGCCCAAATCAGTGGTTGAGGCTGAGTGGATGGTTTAAATGTTTGGCCCAGATATGCTTCTCAGACTCATTACACACAATTGCTGAAATATGTGCAGACACACACTCACAGAAAACATACTTACAACCAACATACTGCTTTAATGATTCATTACTGGAGCCTCAACAGGCCACATCCTGCTATGGAAGCAGAGGATGGTCCATCAGGGAGATGTCGTCCGACGAACATTAAAAACAGCTGCTATATCAAATGATAACGGCAAAGAGTTAATAACAAAGTATGTGTGTCCTGGTGAGTGTTTGCTACCTAACCCTTTGGTGTTGCTGGCTAGTTTCTAATTATAACTTCCCTGCCTTCGTGTGCAGCAGTGCAGATAGCTAGCTATCCAACCCAAAGCCTCTAATTACTTCATCTTACTCAATCAAATGAAATGAGATGCACCACAGTACTTTTGTGCTTTTGTGATGCAACTCGAGAAAAAAAAAAAAGCATCTTGGTTCTCAGTCGTTCCAGTTACAAAGCACACCCCGTTTCCTGGCTGTTGTGCAATGGATGTGCTCTAATGTGTAGGCTATGAATCCACCCAAATACACCTTGGTGTCTGTAATTAGACCTTCTTAGATTAGAAGATGGTGAGGAAATTACTGTGCTTTCTGCTCGATTCTCGTGTCAGATCAAAGGGAGTACAAGACTCTTGATATCTGGACGAGCCAGATAACCTCTTCATCTGTTAACATTCATAGACATCAATTCGAAGATTGTCCATGGAAGACAAGGTGACGTTTACTCTAACTGTCACTGAGGGTCAGTGATGAAAAGTAACTAAGGACATTTACTCAAGTGCTATACTGAAGTAAAAGTCTGAAGTACTTGTGCTTACTTGAGTATTTCCATTTTATGCTACTTTATACTGTAACTACATTTCAGAGGGAAACCTTGCACCTTTCCTCCACTACATTTATTTGACAGCTTCTGTCAACGCTTACTTTGTGAGGATATTTTTAAAAGCTATCATGAGCCTATAAAATACAATGTAATGTTTAACAGGACATAAAATTACTGAGCAGTGTATATATATATTAGTCAAAAATTATCTGTTTACATATTAATGCATCAGTAAGAAAACTGAATAATATAATATATGAAGATGTAAAACTGGCAGGAGCCATTCTGCCTGCAAAATGAGTACAATACTTAGAATAGCAGTATAAGACTACAATTTTGCTGATTATACTTTAAACTGTCACTGAAGTTACTTACAGATTGAATGCCTGACTTTCACTTGTAATAGAGTGTTTTTACACCGTGGTACTGTTATTTTTTACGTAAGTAAAGGATCTGAATAGTTGTTCGACCACTGTTGAGAATAGATGTATTGACAAGGAGGCAGGGAGACATATAGAGAGACACACTCCATTTAAAAAATTTAGTGTCCATTCTTCAGAGTAATTAAGAGTAATGGGAACATTGTCAGCAGTACAATATACCATGCAGGCTCAGCCAAGTCATGTTTGTAGGGGTCTTGGAATCTGTGTGTGTGTGTGTGTGAGAGAGAGCCTGTCATCATTACACCAACCACAGACTAACACAGGCCACAGGCATGTGCCCTAGCTCAAGGAACGCCAGGGTGTGTGTGTGTGTGTGTGTGTGTGTGTGCGTGCGTGGGTGCATGCGTGCGTGCAGCTATGGTACATTTAGTGGACTTCAGAGAAACAACAGCAACAGCAGCAGCAACAGCAGCATCCACAGCAACAGACACACACACTCATGGCCTCACATACCAGCTAACAGCTATTACACATATAGAAACACATTTACACATGTCCACACATGTCCACACACACCCACACGCCCTTATTTGGGTGAATGTTGGGGTGTGAGAGGTTTTTTGAGTAACACTACACTCGCCCACGCAGTGGCATCCTAACCAACATAATTTAGTGTTGTCATACCACAAAAATGAATCAGCATTTCCACCAATGTGCGTTTTGGTTTTCGTGCTACTGTTACACTCTCAACTGGAAACATGTAACTACAGCAAACGTTTATCTCAACAACACACATGCATGCTACGATTCATGACAATGCTGAATAACATTTGTAAAGTCTGTTTTTATTCTATGCATTTTAAGTGTATTTTATTTGCATATCCCAAACTTAAAGCAAATCAGCCGCTGACCTGATATTTATCAAATAAAGTGTATTATTATGACGTTTAATGAGCAATAAAACCCAGAACATATTTGCTAATACTGCTGTTTTAAAATCTGCTATCTCCCTTCACACTCTAAGAGTCACAATAAAGCTTTTCACTGCTTGAATACCTGGTGTATCTGCCATTGTTATTCTAACAGCGCTGCCAAACACCCTTGACAGACATCCCTGAATTAAAAAAAGTCATGAGTGAACCATCAGAGATGAAAGGGTAAAGAAACGAGGCAGTGTACACAGAGGCAATGCAATGTTATTTTGGCAGATCAAAGAGTGGCATACTTCTCGAATGAGCGTCGGATTAAAACCAAGCTCTTATGTAAACAAAATTTCACAGGGAGGTGTCAAACTTCTGGGTGCTGGCACTGATCACCTCACAGAAAAGAAGCACAATGCTCACTATTCATCTTTGTGGGATGACAATCTGCCTGATTGAGCAATAAGGGGAAATCTCCCTGTCCTTGGGAAATAATAATTAAACAAAGGACAACTCATTGAGCACAATGCGTTGAGTGTGTGAATGCAGGTGGAGAACAGGTTTGCTCCACTGATTTAACTTCTCGGTGATGTAAACACAACAGGGGAAATAAGGGTTTTCACAGAGTGACGCGCTGACGTATTGTACTTTGATTGGGTTTCATGTTACGTTCAAGGCAGTTCACCAGTGACAATTGTTCTAACTCACCTCCTGTGAATGTGTATATTGTATTTCCCTTCTCTTTGCCTCTCTCGGTCTTTGCACAGAGCTTTCTTTCCGAGGGTGAGAGAAGATCGGCATCACTCACGCCTGAGTGTAATGGAGCAGGAGTCGCCATTGGAGTCTGTAGCTTAGCATAGAGGCTGGATGCAAGCGGAAAAAGCAAGCGTGGCTCTGGGACACGACACACACACTGGCAAGTCTGATTTTAGGGAAGGTAATGTGTTGGAGGTATTTCATGAAAAACAATACTTTATCTAATGTATTTGCTCAGCAAGTTTGTGCAGTGTCTCCAGCTACAGCATAGTTTACCAGATACAGTTGGTGAGCACAGGTTTTGTGTTGGTCTTTGTACAAGCACAGTTGCACCAAGTCTTAGTGCGACGACAAGACTTTGGGATGTCTAAAAAACTACAAACTGTCATTTTTACACTTCTTTTCTGATTGAACAAACAAGAAACAACGTATTAATTAGTCAACTTTAGAGGTGTTGGTAGGCATATTTTTCGCTTTGATAAGAGTCCGCCAAGCTCTTCCCCTTGCGCTCAGTTTTTATGGGGTGTTTATTTGTTTTTTATGCGTTATGAGAAGAACAATACCACCGTCATATCAATTCGTCAAATATGAAGCTACAGCCAGCAGCCGGTTAGTTTAAATTAGCACAAAGACTGGAAACGGCTAGCCTCACTCTGTCCAAGGTTAAATAAAATCTGCCCACCACCACTTCTGAAGCTCACTAATAAACAAATTATATGTTTGTTTTATCTGTAAATTTAGAAAATGGCTGGTTGTGGTCTTACGGGGGTTATGTGCCAGACTTTTTCTTCTGGCACATAACCTACCAATACTATTACTTTCCAAAGTCTCCGGTAGCAACCTAATGGTGGCAACATTACACTTCCCTTTTAAAAAAAAAATTGATTAAACAAACAAGATATAACTTGCAAATTAGTGAGCTTTAGAGGTGCTGGCAGGTGGATTTGTTACCTTCGGACAGAGCCAGGCTAGCTGTTTCCCCCTTTTTCTACTGTTTATGCTAAACTAAGCTAACTAGCTGCTGGCTTTAGCCACATCTAACTCTAGGAAGAAGAATACGCCTCTGTACGAGAATGAGAGTGTTCTTCCTAAAATGTTGAACCGTTCTTTTAAAACATCAGCATCATCCTCGTGAAACATTTCCACTTAGGCCTAGTCCACATGGGTATTAATTAAAAGCGTGTTTTTCCTCCTTCTTTCTTAAACTGTCCAAATGAACAAAACAAAAACATGTTGTCAAGCGCTGTCAAGAGCATGCCAAACCAACAGGTGGTGATATAACCCTAACTGTAAAGCCACGATGGCCAGTCAGAAGCCAGAAAAAAGTTACTACAGGTTACGGTAAGCTAACAACTATGACATACCAAGCAAAAAGCTCTGTTTTCCCTGTCTACACGACAACACTGAAAACAGAGTTTCTGAACATCTTCACCCTGGAAGGAGTTTTGCAATAGGTCTGTTTTCAGTGACCTAAAACGCAGTTTGCGTGTGGACAAAAGGCCAGAACACATAGAAAAAGAAAAAAACCTGTGTATGTGTGGCGAGGCCTCAATCGCTGTGTGGGTGTTTCCATGTGGCGACCATGAGGCCCAGCTTGTCTCTTGCTGCTATCCCAGGGACAGTGCCGTGACACTGGCTCCGCTCACCAGAGGAGGCTCATGGATGACTGGTTTGATCCATCCTGGTGTTACTTCCATCTGCAGCTGACACCTCTTCTGTGGTCTCAGGTACCCCTCTGATGATGTCATACCATGTTTGAGTCCCAATTTACCACATGAAGGAAACTCAGCTACTCTGACTTCAGCTGTAAAGGCCCAAGGTTGGTGAGTTTGTTGGGCTAAAACAGAAACAAGTGGTCGTATTATGTTGAGCAAGCTGCCTGTTACAGTAACATTGAATGAAAGAGATACCTGACCACAATACCCTGCATTTAGCTATGCTCTGCTGCCTTCTGGACTCATGTACATGTTTATTTTCACGTTGATACTGGCTGTTGTCAGACAAGCCAGTGGTGGCAAGACTACAAGGACTTCAGTTCATCGTCCACCACCTGTATCCTTCAGGTGGATTCCCTCACTCTTTCCAGTCCCACCATGTGCAACATATCCCAGTGCTTACACAGCTGCGACCAATTCAGCGCAAACAAACAATCTGCCCATTGTTTATACAAATAATATCTCAATATGCGATGTCTGCCCACTCTGCCAGACAAGCAGGGAGCGAACAGATGCACCAGGAAGGGGGGGCAGAGTTACAGCTGGGGATAAAAATGCCTACTCTTCATTATGGTTGGTCCAAAAGCTTGCTGCTGGCGGCTTGGGTCTGGGGCTAGGACAAGGGCCAGGGCCAGAGCTGGCACAGCTCCTGGCTGCTATGTAAAGTCTGCCTCAGCCACAACCACATTGCGCAAAGCTGCTTCACACATATAATTTTCTCATTATTCACAAAGTTTTTGAAGGAGTCAAAAAAATATATTGCAGAGTGAGAGACTTGGTGGAAAACTAACATGGACTGAGCCACTATTCAGTCAAAAAATAAAGTTATATCCAGTTATATAACATTGAAAGATGGCAGGCTTATGAAGTCACAGTCAATTAGCACAGCTGATTGAATAGAGGTACAGAAATTTTATACTTTGAAAAATAACTTATAGCACTGAGGAGAGACAGTTTAACCAATAATATGCAAACCCCAATATGAGTGCACGGCATGAGTGTGCATTGGTGGTCACCATGCCCAATCCAGTATGCTCAAAGCAGACAGACTGCTTTTTATGAGGGGCAGGAAATAGGTGTCTCTGAGCCCTCAGTTCATTTCATAAAACATCCTTAACAGGAGATGAGTCTGTCTGTCTGAGACATGGACAAATATCTCTGTGCTTAAGCAAGAGCATCAAAAGCCCTGTATGTTGTGTAATGGCATACCTTGACTCAACAGGGAAGCATCCTATCAGACAATGGCACAGTAATGACCCCAGTGGTTCAACCACTGTCCCATTAACAGTCATCAGTCCTTAATCAGAGCTTTTTTTTGCCACTCTCAAACTCCTTTCATGCCACCCTACCCCCCGAGTCCATCTCTTCTCCTTCATCACCAAACTCTTTAATGTCCCTGCTTGTTTTCCCTCCTTTCAAAGAAGTCTTTAACCCCACCAAAGAAAATGGCTGATGCACAATCTCATTTGTGTAGGGACTTTGCAAAGGTGGGGTCTTTGGTAATGGAATGAAAAGGAGGAGGCCGGGGCTTTGATCCCCCTGGGGGGCAAATGGATTGGATTGTCTTGTCCCTGCTGGTGGGGCTAAGCTGGGGACAGTGTTAGTCGCAGGGGGTCATATCAAAGGTAGTTATCTTCAGAGGGTCTTCTCAGTGGCACATTAGTACGCTATCTAAATGTTGATTTGTTCACACCAACATCTAAGGAGCCCTAAATGAGCTGACAAAAGGAAACACCCAGTGAATGTAAATGAGCGAAGTGGTCAAGTTCACTTCTCTCGACAGACGTGTGCACAGCTCTGCTCCTCCTCACTGCTAACATTTACTAATCAGCCTGCCCCAAGTGGACAAGTTAAAAAGTCTCAATGTTAATTCCAAACAACAAGATTACCACAATTTACAGCCTGACTCCTTATGTATTGCCTGGTTCTTCCACTCACAGGACCAAACCTTAATGGCACAGCATGCTCATTGTCTATGTTGTGGGTAAGGAAAAGTTGGGAACACCCTATAGCTGCAACAAACAGCCATGTTGAGGTTGCTGAGGCTGCTGTGTGTGTGTTCCTCCTCTGTGGGTGTGAAACATCAAATTACTATCACTCTCACAGCTGACATAAAGAGAAAGGTATAAATCACACACATACACTCCAGCACCTGTCAGCCACAGCCAGAGACAAAGAATTAAGTTTATCGTGCATGACATCTTTTCCCTAAATTGATAAACTGAGGACATTGAAAAGATCCTTTCACAAATACCCCTGCTGGTACAAACCACAAACTTCACATGCATCTGTTGGAGATCCAGTTATGCCTTTAACATCATCCTGAAGCCACAGGCCTCACATTAGCGAAAAGAAGAGTTGAGTATTTTTTGGATTGAAGGAAAGAGAAAGGTTCCTGCGGAAAAAAGGAACAATTCAAAAGTTTTTTCAAAGTTGAGAGACTCAGGATTTAATCATAATGTGAATCCCATAAGCTCTCAACCTTTAGTGTCGCTGCTGTTCTTCCTCAGTAATACAGAAATTAAATGATACATTTCCATATTTATTATTTCAAAGCTGCCAGGCTTGTTAGAATGAATTCTCAGCAATAACCATAAAAGAGGGAAAATTAGACTCCTCGCCTGGTGTCAGAGTTTGCCATTCTCTGTGTGCTTGGCCCGAATGTGGGATTGCAAATAAGCATCTCTATTTTTAGGGACTTTAAGAGCAGTAGCACCCGTCTGGGTCATTCCATATCATTAGAAACAGCTCCAGAGATGAACAAATTCTCCTGGCACTCAAATATAATTCTGGTCTTTAAGCCTATAGTACCATGAAATCAAAGCCAAGCCTAAAACCTCCCTCCATCCTTGGTGTTATTTTTGAATCTCTACTGAAATTTGGGTTGACACGTTGATTGAAAATGCCCACTACTTTGGTTATCTTGTGCATCAAATGTCGGACACAGCACATTCTCAAGGGGCTTGAATCGTGCTCAGAAGCCTCAGTCTAACCCCCTGTTACTGAAATGTACATTTCAGCCCTTCTCCATACTCAGTCATTAACCATGCTAGCTGTCTTTTATGCTCTTTTCCCTGTCTTTGGCTGCTGTTAAATATTTGCTAGATGGGGATTACATTCCAAATTGGTACTCCAGTGTCTCCTTTGCATAATAGTTGTTGTGAAAGCATCTATTGTCTCATTTAAACTGACCACATAGTGTATTTTGGTGATGTCGGCAAGGGTTGGCTTCTCTACAACCCTAATTAGCATTCCTTCCAGATAAAACAATGATCACTTGAATACGACTGAGCTAAGCTTGCAGGAAGTGATCTAAAGAGCTGATAGGAACCCATGATTGCCAAGCAACTAACTCCAGTCCTTCATGCATAATGTTTTAATTCAACATCACCCCCCATCACCTCATTTTGTCCCATCACTAATCTTGTCTTAAGTTATCTTCAAACTACCGCTTTTCCCTGTGGCTACAGGTCTTATCATTTATTGATTATGTCTCTTAGATTAAAGGACCTGCTTTCATTTCCACAAGAATGTGCCCTACTCTTTGTGTCCATATGGAACCATTTGCCGGACAGATGGGTTATTTTCCCCTCCAGACAAGGTCCCACTAGTCAGAAAGGGATTCACAGGGACATGGTAAGTGATGATGCTGTCAATATATAGATATATATAAAGTCAAACTACCGGGTGATCTGTATTGAACTACTAATGAGAGAGCGAGAGCAATGGAAATTGAAAACTTAACAGCATAGAGTGGAACAATGAAAAAAGTGTGTTTTACAATACAGTGAAGCTGAAAAACTCAACACTAATCGCGCAAGCCAGTTTTACAACAAGTCATCTTAATTCCTCCAGACAATTCAGGGTTGTCAAATGGCTGCATAATACTACCCTGAATGTGGGTTACACACAAATGACGGACATTTTGTCTTGGGGTAATTACTAATATGCCACTGTTGTTGCCCAGGCTGCCTGTATCTGGGTTTTGGTTTAAATGTTGGGTTTACTCTCCCTGGGCTGTGTGGTTTGCAGAAGCTTAATCACAAAGCCACAAGCATCTCAGCCATTTTGATAGGAGCCAAACTGGGAAGGCTTCATATGTAACACTGTTTCTGCTAGTCCTACATATAACAGCCTTTTCTGCAGAGTCAGCGGGGCAACTAAATTGAAATAGTACATGTTGACAAATTGAAAATGTGCAAATAAAATGAAAATAAACTCGAGGCAGTTATGGACTATAAAATGTTACGGATTGTAAATCTAATGAGCAAGAGCTGAGGTTTACTTGTGCAGGAATGGAAAGAAAATATTAAAAAAGCTCACTGAGTTTTAATCCACTTGGAATGAAAACCGATTAAAAACAAACATGTTATTTTAAGGATCTCAACAATGGTGATACTAAGGCTGTACTATGTAATAATGTCGCCATTTGACATTGTTATTGAGCTCTTACCTTGTTTTCTTGTTTTAACTGACTCCATTTGCTCAGACAAATGGAGTCAGCGACAACAACTGGAGCATTTGGAGACAGTTTCCAGATCAGTTTCGGCTTTGGAATGTAAGATGTGTAAGAAACCAAAGCGTGGCTTCAAGATTAAAGAGTAAAAACTGATAAAAGATCTTTGAATGGACAAAAAAAACCACAAGCTTCTGTGAGATAACATGGATCATCAGTCTGTGAACAAGTACACCGGCAGCCTGAGATAGACTCTTAAGCCTCCAAGTGTCCTGATCACATACAATATTTCCCAGAACACAGGTGTTTACAATCCATTCCAAACAACCTTGTTTACAAAAACAACAGTGTTAAAAAAAGAATTGCAAAAAAAAGTTACAGGCAACGACGCAATTAACGCCTGTGTACCACGTTGAACACCTCAGCTCACTACTAATGGTTTGGGACTGAGTACCAACCCTGCTTTTTATTGAACTTTCTACTTGCGAGACGTCCAAATGTTGCCACAAGGGAGGTTTTGAAACACTGGCTCGCTGGGGAGACAGAGGCTTTTTTGTTGTGCTGTGCATGTAATTTACAATCAGACTTGCTACTGTTGACTCCCACGGTGCAATCACATAAACTTACGTTTTTTAACTCGGTGCACTTTGGATGTTGTGCAGGAGCTGCGAGACGTTCAGCAGGGTGCCAAGTGTGGCCCCCAGAGCTGCAGTTTTTCCACAGTGGAGAAGAGATGATTCATTTGTAAAAATGAATTAGTGGCTGATTTATGATAAAGCTAAGGTGAATTTATTTTCTTTTTAATTTAAAGCAATTTAAGCTGCAGTTATATGACAGGTGCTATTAAGATTAGTTATTATTGTTGTGCAAATCCAGTTCGTTTATGACATTTCTCATGTTTGTCTTGTGTTTCAGGTTTCTCTCCCGTCATTTTACCACATGTATTTTTTAGTTCAGTCCCTCTTTTTTGGCTGTTCTTCTCTTCTCTGTCTCTCTTTTTCTTCCCTTCTCCCCTCTGATCTGTCACACACATTGCGAGGAAGCTAACCCCTGCTCCTTAGAGATCTGTGAGTACATAGTGAGGAATGTGTGTCCTTCCTGACATTACAACGCTCTTTATCAACTAACAAGAGGAGTAGGAGGGGAGCTGGGAGGAAGAGAGGAGGATGTTGAGATGTTAGGAACGTTTTGGGAGCAGGGGGGAAAAAAAAGAGAGCTCTTTGTGGCCGCTTATCTGACAGGATATGAAGCAACTCAATGGCTCTGGCATTTGGCAAAATAGCTTCCTTCAATGGGCATTCACTACAAGAGGCATCCCCTGACATGAGGCCACATATGTCTGAGCAGCTGAGAGAGAGAGAGAGGGAGAGGAAGAGAAAAGACAGCCGGAGGGTGTTTTAGAAGTTCCGTATTTTGTTAATTGCCCACGATAAGATGCAGCAATTTGCCGGTAGTTGTGATGATTATCAATGGCAGAAATTTAACAGATGTTGGTGCACTGTTAGAGCTTTTAAACACATCAGTCTTTCCAGTGGTGACTAAAGGACAATTCTGACAAACTTCTGAACTCTGAAGCAGCACTACGAGCAGAGGAACCAAAATTTGAGAGTTGAGGAACAAAAATTTAACTCACTCAAGTTCTTCTTACATACACAAACACACACGGCACCAGACACACGGACACACAAACACACACACGCAACACAGTTTCTGAGTATTATTTTTGTTAATGGGATCTAAGGGGACATCGTTTTCCTGATGTGGTGTAATTGAAGCTGCTGTATTAAAGGGTTGTGTTCCTCTCCTGCTGCTGAGACACAAAGTAATGCAAACCCCATCCCAGTTATTAACCCAGGAAGTCCCCACGGTGCACTGCACTCTAATGAGAGAGGCCAGTGCGTATTTTATTTTTTTTCATTTAGATGTTGCCCTTTTGACCCCTGTGAAGCTTATCCAGTGCTCAGTAGTCCACCTCTGGCCCTGTGGGAAACTTACTGTGACCAATTGCTCTCAAACCTTTGATTGTTTTATCTCCGATCAAACAAAAATATAAAAATAAGGAGAAAAAAGAATAAAAATAGAAAAATTAACCTGGACTGCAGGTTCTCTACCTAATTTCCACACATTTCTCCTTTTCTGGTTAACCTTACATTATTTCCACTTTTTAAAACAGTAAATATTTGAAAGGGAAAGGAACTACAAGAGAGACTTTAATGCAAGTTTCAAAACCTTGAGCTACCTGTCACCTGATCAGGAGCTTTACCTTTTGAACTTCGTGAGAAAGATACACAACAGATTTGCTGTCTTTGGGATCAGCCATTTCATCCCAAAGAAACACGTTTATACCATCTCATTACGTGGTTAAAACATGATTTGTATCACAGGTGATTTACTTACACTTTAATATCAAAATGTTTACACATTTCTTTGTCTTTCTTCTCTGTTGCCACAAAACACACAACATTTTTAAGTAATTGTATCTGTAGGTTTACTCTGAGTTTTCTCTTTTAATCAACTGCAAAGGAATATTTTCCATCCGCTAAGAATTGACATTTTCATTTGCCAACATTTGCAGATAAATCTAAATGGCGCTGTCCACACCCCACTCTCAACACAATAGGCCTTCTCACAATACAACAGCTCCTTGTCTTTAAACAAATTAACACTAATGCACCCTAATGGAGTAGAACAATCCCATGTTGCCCGAGGACAATTTCTGACAGGTACTCTTCTTGTTTTTTTCGATCTCACCAAATATCTGGAGTTTCTCATAATGCAGTTTTTATTGGTCCTCTTGCTCTCTCTCCATTTTTCACCTGATTGGTTGTGTTTCTTGCAGTGTACCGCCAGAGAAATGCCATCAATGTTGTGTATCCAAAGAAGAGATTAACTCTACAGCCCTCCAAACACTTCTGATTTTCTCACACAGGGCAAAAACCAGTCACAGTTGTAGCGTCTTCTTTGCTTTGATGTAGGACTTTGAGCCCTGATGGACGTATAATATCATTTACAGCTGAAATCAGGGGTGGTCTTTCCTGGTGTTAACAGCTCACCCTGCTTTGTGTTCCGCTGATTCCAAAAGACCAGATTTTTCTCAGGCTGCTGAACATTCACTGAATGGTTTAATTGCAAGCAGACTCAAAGGGATGAATATTTGAATCATGCTGAGTAAAATATAGCTCCATCTGGTTTTGATAATCCCATAAATGAATGCCAACTGATGCTGATTTCACACTTCAAACAATTACATTAATTCCAGGGCACCTACTATACTTCAACTGTGGAGTGAAAAGGCAATAATCATAGACTGAAAACGTGATTAAAAAATATGCAGTTTCATGCTGCGATACTTCATAGCTCTAGTTGTATCAACTCAGCAAAACAAACACAACATGTTTGCAAAGAATAGAAAATCAATGAATGAAATTAGCTTCTTTATAAGTGAGAACCATTCTGTTTTATCACAGGGATAGGTAGTCTCATCCTCAGGGAAAAGGGATTTCCATTTTTTAATACCAAAACAGTTTTTACCCAATGTTTGGAGACAACAAAAATATTTGCAAAAAGATCTACTGCAATCTCTGACTCAATAACATTTCCACACCAATATCTCTGATCACAAGAGTTCATGAAATATGTGTCAAAACAAGTTTTAAAGGAAGCATGAATCTATAATTATATAGATGGTATAATTATGAATCAAGCACGTATACAATTCATGGTATAATTATGAACCTCTGCAGCTATAAGCCACTAATGGGAACTGGGAGTAAGGAGTTATTCAACACGCAGACAGCTAATTACTGTGTAGGCATCGTTAATTGGTTATGCCCCCTGTTTAGATTGGGAGCGTGATCAGGTTGGCAGATTTATGGAGCAGTAGCACATTGATGTGTTGGAAAAGCATTTTTTCTTTCAACTATGTCTTCCTAAATAGGTACGAGAGAAGTGTGACTGTGAGCGTGAGGGATTGACCACGTAGCACAGAGAATTTGGCTCGCATTGAAGAGTTGACACAGATAGTTGTGACATTTTGCTTTTTACAGCAAATGAGAGTGATACAATCTGCCGCTGTGTGTGATACTGAGACTTTCACACATAATAAGATGAAAAAAGCAGCCGTGCAGAAACAGCCAAACGATTAGCTTTGTGGTAGTAAAAGAGAGAAAAAGCATTCGGATCACCAAAGCAGCTTGGTTTTGTATGGAAACAACTGTGGCTGGATGTTTGGTTCTCATGGAAGCCACATGACAGGGAGGTCATGAGAGAGACAGCAGGCCCGGCGCTGTGTGCGATCTCACCACACTCGTTCCCCACCGCACTTTTGATGTTTCCCTCCTAACTTTTATCATTGCTCCTCCAGAGACCCCTACTCTCACTGTCAGGAAAGCAGACGTGCACTTGCGCACACACACACACACACACACACACACACACACACACACACACACACACACACACACACACACACACACACACACACACACACACACACACACACACACACACACACACACACACACACACACACACACTCTAACACTAACACTAACACTAACACTAACACACACACTCACACACTCCCCCCTGCTCCTTCTCCATCTGAGCAGAAGCTTGGCTACCACCACCCATTTCCAGCATCATGAAACTATTTTAACAAGCAGAGAAATCATTTAGCGGACACTTTCCTGGATCATAAAACATCAAATGATGGCTTTGGGATCCCGCGCTTTTATTGATCTGTGCTCTCCGATCAAATGTATACTTCCTGGGCCAGGCCTGGTCAGCTTGGAAGAGAGGAAATGGGGGTGCGGGGTGGGGGAGTTGAGGCTGACGATTGGGGGAGATTTAGTAGGGGGTGCAATGTGAGGCTGAAATGTGAGCCGGAGCCTGTGTCGCATTAGTCTTAACGGGCTGTGTGGCAGACGCACTGGCACCACGGAGCGGAGGAGGAGGAGGACTAGGAGGAAGACGAGGGAGGCAAATCTCTGGACACCCTGATGCAGGAAAAGTATGTGCAGCTAAAGGCAGCATGAAGGAATGTCATCATCCCGACTGGAAAGTTTACTGGCACCTCGCCAAAAAAACAGACAACAGAGAGGCCGAATGATGCTTATCCCTCGATCTAAATCACCTTTGTACCCACAGCACACACATCATCACACATCCCTTGTCAGCCTGTCATCCCACAGGGTCACGGTCAAGCTGGCGCTCCCTCTCTCTGTGTGTCATGTTGTCTCTCTCCTGCTCTGTAATTTCCTTTTTTCCCTCTCCTCTTACCCGGAAAGAATGCGTCTCCTGTCGCTCCACCAGTCAGTGTCAGGGGGCTAAACAGCCCATTTCGGTGTCTGACTCAGTTACGGAGTCCCAGAGGTGCCTGAAGGATTCCAAGAATTTCAGCTTTTGCACCCACAACTGTGACAACACCTGAGGGAATGCCATAGAGATCATACCAGACACTTCCTGTAGACACTCAGGATTCATCTTAAAGCAGCAACAGGAATCCCCGTTTCATGTGCAGATGACAAAGTTGAAGATCAGGTTGAAAAACAAATGAAGTGCATGTGAAGGATTTATCTGTGTGGAATATTGTACAATACACCCTTGCTGTGCACAAGGATGACGGTGAATTGAAGAAAGAGTGATGATGACAGAGAGGATGAAGGAGCAAGCGATGCAGAGAGAGCAATAGTGGAAAGGAGAGACAGAGCCAGAGCAAGAAGAGTGGAGGGGGTAATGACTAGGTCTGCTCAGGACAGAGGAGGCGACAGAGGGGGAAGCGTCTCCGATCGTCTCCTCATGGCTCCTCTTTGGCGTCTGTGATCCTCGGACCCTTCACGCAATCTCCCTTATTACAAGGCTTCCCCTCTCCACACGGGCACCACTACAAAATGGAGCAATTACATTTAATTAG
Source organism: Xiphias gladius (assembly GCF_016859285.1). Taxonomy (NCBI): domain Eukaryota; kingdom Metazoa; phylum Chordata; class Actinopteri; order Istiophoriformes; family Xiphiidae; genus Xiphias; species Xiphias gladius. The sequence continues at coordinate 11,998,386 of NC_053410.1, forward strand.
GCTGCAGAGGGTAGCTAGCCTGCCCCATCCCAAAACCTCAGAGAAGCGCAGACTTCAGGTAACACAACGGTCGGGGAGAACTTCAAAGAGATGCAAAATTACAGCGCCATTAGGGGAGCCACCACAGAACTGCTGTGAAGCCAGGGAATCATTTGACCCAGAGACGTAGATTCAAAGGAGTTAAAACTGAATAGCAGAGAAGTAAAGACAAAAACATCTCAACAGCCAAAGATTAAGGGGCAGACTGAGCACTTCTCTACACATTGTTTGTGTTGTATTGGGGACTTAAAAAATTAAGGAGTCTTTACAATGCCTATTAGTTATCCCATACCCCTCTAGTCTCTCTGGAAGGATGCGCTTTTGGGCCATGTCAAATCATTTTGCGGTTTTACCATAAAAACACATTTTTGTTCCAAAACAAACAGACCAGGATTAAGTGTCCTAATAAACCATTCGGGCTGTCCTAGAATGATGCTATGCGAGGCAATCCCAGTGCATCTGCCTGATGTTTGTAGCACAGGATTTTGGCTCACAGAGGGCATGATGGCCCTAAAAATTTTATAGATGCTGACTCACTATGCCTCCAACCAGAGTGGAAAATTCTGACTTAAATGCTGTTAGATCTGCTTCTGAGACAGAGGGACTCTTGTTTAAATGCACAGCATCTACACAGGTGAGCTAACAAACAAAAATGACTATTTGTGCATTTAAAATTAAATGAAAAACTTGCATAAATAAAGGGTAGATACATAACCAATGCAAATGCTTCCATCTAGGGCACAAAGAGTCTTTGTTAGATGTGTGTTCCTGAGAACAAGCAGATCCAACTTTCTCATGTTGTCTTCACTCCACAAAATCTCTTCCAGCGTCAGAAAATTGAAGGAAAAAACACAAACACCCCATGGGGACCAATAACATTTCTTGCTGTCTCTATGTGGTATCTCCATAACCACCAGTGTTATGGCTAAGGAGATAGTGTAGTTCTATTTTTGGGGAGTTGCGGGACAGCCTAACCCCTTAATACACAACTATAAGTCCAGCTTTAGACAGCGCTCTCCAACACCATTCTCAAAACATCAAATGAAAGAATATCTTTAGGAAGAATGGTGTTCATCCCTCCAGCAGAGTTCCAGAGACTTGTAGAATCAATGTCAAAGAACACTGAAGCTCTTCTTGCATCTCATGGTGGCCCAACGCATTACTAAGGCATCTAATGTTGGTGTTTGCCTTAATTTGTCACCCATCTGTATATTATTGCATGAGCCCTAAACAATAGTGGATTTCTATTTGCATTTTTGTGGCTGCTCCTCTTCTCTGATTCTCCACCACTGAAACCTTCTTTCACGCATGTTAATGTGTCTTTTGTAGTTAACTGTGACTCCATAAAGAAAGGGGCCAGGTCTTTTCCCCCCACACCACAAATTAGTCTCATGCCGCGTCATGATTTACTGTCTCCGTTATAGTAATCACAACCAGATCTGTGCTCACCGTAGACTAGAAATGCTGGAAAATTTGACAGACAGCCAGTCTTACTGTCGTCGCCTGTGTCACTAGTGCTCTGGGTATGAAAAAACCAACTAGCCAAACTTTAGTGACTGGGCTCGATGATTACCACAATGTTCAAATGTATCCACCGACTGGATTCAATATTTTGTTCTCTTCATGTGGTCAACTAGAAAGAGTGATTATAGTAACATTCCTTATAAAGTACAGTACTTTGAATGACTTCAGCTTCAACTAAAAGAAGGGACAAAACTATTGGAAAAACACTAAGGTATGCAACAAGCACACTGGAACATTCAAACTAACGAGGAGAGAGGTTACTGAAGAGCTCTTTGTACAACAAACAGTTCCTAATTAGCCTGAAAAGATAACTGAAATATTCTGAACAGCATACTCTCAGCACTTAAATAACAGATAAACATTTAAAATAGCTATTAATATTGGATTGTGAACCATAACTCAACAAATATCCAACACAAAAACACATACATTAAATGGTCCAGCAGGAATCTACATCTAAATATAAAAAATTACACCCTGATTCTCACAGGAGTTGCTTGTGTGTGACTTAAATTCGTAACAGCAGCAGAAGGAAATGTTAATTGAAAGCGTAACTCACAGCGTATGGCAAACCTTGGAGTTCAAGACGACATCATGTCTTGCCCCTGTGTCCCAGGCTTAGCGTGCTGTGGCTGGATCGTTATGACAACATGATAAGACCAAAAGTATTCCAGCGCTCATCAGCTGCTATCTGAACGAGGCCTGCCTCCACTTTATATAGCATGGATCTCTTTAAAAAGAACTTGAACTTAAATGCAGTGTCTGATGATGGGTGCAGCCTGTAGATACAGTGAGTGATATAAATCTTTGGATAAGAGAAAGACACACAAATAAGATGAGAAGCCAGTCAAGTGAAACAAAGACGGGAGCAGTATCTTGTCTCGGAACGGTTCATGGAACGCACCAAGGACACGAGGCATGTGGTGTCCAGCTGTGTTTAGCCTGAAGCAGGTCAAGTTCTTCCTGGTAAAGTACAGTTTATTGCTGCAATAAAGAAGAACTCATATTGTGCTGTATGAAATGACAGGGAAAATATATATATAATAGGTCATCAAGATCAATGTAGCTGAAGCTAAAATTTTGGCTCAAATTTGAAAAATTTAAAGATGGTATTCACTTCTCCAGGGGTACCGCTTTATGCAAAAGCCCACAGCCAAACATCCAAACAACGACTGGCACGTTCCCCGCACAATACGTTCTTGAATGTAAGCAGACGTCTAACCGCCTCCACAGCTGAGAGAGAAAGCTGGCGCTCACTCATCTATGCAAGCATGTCATTGGTCACATGTGCATGGCATTAACAAAGACACAAACAAGGCAGGGGTGTACCACAACCCTATGATTAGGCTGATTTATGAAGATGTCAGAATGCACTCCACAAAAATATGATCCACTTTCCCTAAAAAGCTAAATAGGCGAGCATTTAATCTCCCGGCCATTCTTGGTGACATCAAATTGCAAATTGCTCTGAATTATGGATGCCACAGTCTTCTTTAACATGATGGCAGAGTTAGAAAGAAAGCCTAAATTTGAACAAAACTCATTTAAAAATACATTTAACAAACAATGCATCAGTAAGGCCTACAGAGGTCAAAAAACTTTTGGAATCCTTGTCAGTGCTGAGGTGGCCTAACAATGACATCCCGCCTTGACAAAGAGGCCTGACTGCAGCTCTCCGTCACATCACCGATCGATGAAATCTAGACAGACACAAAACACACTGCGGGCAGCATTGCCACAAGGCCCTACTGTATCATAAAGCACCGCCGAGACCACCATGCTACCAAACCACACCAGGCTTAGATTTAGGCTACTTTTAATGGGAATCATTTACGCTCAAACCCCTGTAAATGATTAAGAGCAGAGGTTACGAGTGACATTTTACATGTCGACAGCCTTTCTTACCCTTGAACATTTTTCTGGAGTTTCAGTTGCTGGTTTTCTGCATCACTTTCCCTGATATCCTTTGAAATTACTTTCGCTAAGACATCCATAGTGTCTTACAGCTTTCCAACACTCTGATTCCCCGCTTTTATTCCCGGAAAACTGTCATTTTGTTTGCCGCATTTTAGCCACATTCAGAGATGTGCAATTTGGTTTTGTGTCATTATACATCATTGCAGGATCATATCCAATCCTACCTCTTAACACCTCTGCTATTTCTGCCCACAGACTTGGAGAGGTACAAACTCTAGCCCTGCCTGGCCAAATTTAGCAATCCTGCTCCATGGGAACCCTGGACCATACAGGTTGCATAACTCTCCCTCTCAAGAGGTCTCTCTCTGTTTCTTTTTCTCCCTTGTCCTTCTTTCAGTAAACACCTCTACTTTGACAGGAGTGGCAATTTTCATCTCACTGATTGAAGAGTAAAGCTGCTGCTGGTCCGCCACACAGACTCCTGCCCTGCCCTGCCTCGCTCCCTCTCTCACTTTGTACTATCAGTCATTTAAAAGAACCTCCCCCATAATCTTAATCCTTCATGTCTCAAGGCCCCTTGAGAACTCAGTCTAGGCCCTCAGTGTCTCCTCTGGCTTGTTTTCATTTGCTCTTGAGATACGAAGCAGCAATAGCAGTGCAGTTTTAACGTAGAAAAACTCCTTCAGTAACAAAGCTGTTTTCCAGGAGCATGACTTTGTGCACAAATGCCCACATGAAAGATAATACGTACAGTATATTTAGACTTACGGACAACAAAAAAAAACTTCACTAAATCAACCTTTAATGAGGTGACTGCCCGCAGTAACACAAGGAACCACTTCATTTCTACTCCCTTAATCTGCCAGCAGCCTATCCCTTTAACAGAACTGCTTAATTGTAATGACTGTGTTTGCTTGTCTTGGGATGAATGAGGCTCTTGGATAGAAGGGAGGCGGCAGGCCTAGCCCATAGCGGCAAGGCTCGGCAGTGGTGATGACTAAGTGCTCATCAGTATTGGAGACGCGGGACACCTCATCAAAGACTAAATAAACTCAACTGTCCCCCCAAAGATTAGAGCCACGAGTGGACGAAGCCTCGAAGCGGTGATTTGGGATCATCTTAACCTCACCAAAGCCTTAACTAATGTGAAGAAAAAACACAAAACTAACCACAGATTGCGTCTAGACGGAGCCTTAATCTACTCTGATGACTTATTGTAAAAACTTGCAGATGAGGGTATTGACATTACTAGTCTAGTATAGAAGGAAGATTACGCACAAAGGCCCACAAGCACGCTAGTAAAGTGTACACATATACTTATTCAAACAACTTTACGACAAACAATTTATGTATACAGCACTTTTTAAAAACAGATCAGAATATACCAATTACAGAAATAAACAGACAGCTAACATAAAATTAAGGTCTGTTGAACAAAAGCATGTCAGCAACTACTACCACCAGTTTTAAGAAGACATGAGGTTGCCAGTGACACACATGAACCAGCTCTGAGCTCCTCGAGCAGTTCATTTCAAACACTTGTAGCTCTTGTGGCAAAATGAGATTGTGTCTTGTTTTTTAATCCTTAGTTTGGAGTGACTATTAAAGATGTGCCTCAGGAGCCAAAAGCTCTGCGATATAGATTAGTTTCAGAAGTATTCTGTTTGAAAAAAAAACGAAAAAAAACAACAAACTGAAATCAATTCTAAACTGAGCTGACCCTAAGGAGACTCTGTATAAAAGTCAACTTGTTTCAAATTGGAGCAATTATCTACTTCTGGCTGGATCATTAATTTAAGTCTGTGGACGATGGGTCTAATACACAAATCCTTTTTTTTCCCCCGGTCTTAATTTTGCTCATAAAAATTGAGAAAAGCAAGAAAACTCTTGACCTAATTTAAACAAAACCAAAAAAACAACAAACAAAAACAAAAACTGCAACTAATTTAGGTTTCATTTACTATTTAGGACCAGCCACAAACTATAACAAAATACTTATCTACAAACTGCAAAATTCAAAGGTACCTACAAAGTTTGTGGGTTTATTTTGACCACTGGTAAATCGGGTTCTTGCCTTTGAATATTTAAGAATTGCTGAATCACATAAAACGTATTTGTTCAAATGCACGTTACGACCAAATCTGTGTGTACAAACTTTTCCGAAATGAGGCCTAATATGTTCGAGTGAGTGCTGCCAGACACATGTATGTGTGAATGTGGTAATATCAAACTCTGCATGGCCTGAATGATAATATAACCACAGTATTACCTGTTGCTTTTAAGGACACATGTTGGCCTGTGAGCCAAGTGGTTTGTACAATATATGCAGCATTTCCCAATGGGTGGAAGAGCTGGAATGAATAAATACTGTTTGTTTAGATGGACAGGAGAGCAAGTACAAAATAATAATTAGTTCTAAGGATAACTCCAGACTGTGGCATTCATTATGGCGTGTGATGATAACACGATGTGTGATGAGAGGAGCAAAACAACATGTCTCCTTTGCATTTCCCCCACTGCCTCAGTTGATGTTCCTGCATGATGAAAGCATCCCATAATCCCGCTGGAATGACAGTGGACAAAACATGGATAAGAGCGGGGAGGAAATTGCAGTACAAACAGCCTGATGAGTGCCAGAGACACGGCCCAATGAGTCTGGTCTGATCTGTGTTTGCACAGGACCGAAGCATGCAGATTGAAGCTCAAAGCCTGTGTGTGTGTGTGTGTGTGTGTGTGTGTGTGTGTGTGTGTGTGTGTGTGTGTGTGTGTCTGCTGCGTGTGTGTTGCGTGTGTGCTGCGTGTGTGCTGCATTGAGCAACAAGTTGAGGTTGGGGTAACAACAGCGAGTAAGGCCAACAGGTGATTCAGGAGAAGACTCTTCTCCAGAGATGGATTCCCGTGGGATTTGTGGCCAACGCTTTTCCCTTTGCCTATTTCCTCTCATAGATCCCAGAGCTGTGATCAGAATGACTTTAACTAAGATCTGTTGTGGATTATTGACAGGCTGAATCTGACTCACAATAAACATCTCTTTTTTCACATGGGTTGAGCAAGGCACAAGGTTTTGGATGATAATCTTTTCTTCCTCTCAGAAAGCGTCTAATTGCATTGGCTGGCAAGCCCACACAGAATGGTATGCACTTATGAATGGTGTGTTTACGCAGGTCGTTTTTATGCGAAGTGTATGTTTGCTTTCATATTGCATATAATTTGCCCAATAACACTCACATCTGCTATTAACTCACCACAGTTACTTCAGGTAAAAACACAACGGATTAACTCTTTATGATCTAGTCCGGACAGCAATGAATTGTTGAAAAAAAAACAAAACATCAACAACAAACACAGATTGCATTTTTTTCTGCTCTAAAAATTAAATTGCAGGTTTAGAATTAGGAATTCAGGGCAAAGACATCCCGAACATCATATTAAATTGCTGTTTCTTTAAACTCTACATATAACCAGCCAGCGGCCATTCAAACTATCCCAGACACCACAAACACAGATATTAAAAAGACATTCACATCCAAAATCATTGTTAGAGCAGCTGTAATAGGTGGATGGTGTCTATTCCCATGCTCACATTGTCCCTCCACACACAGCCATGGCTAAATCAGTGGCGCCACAGCCGCAGAAGCAGGTAGTAATAAGACTCTGGATGGTGGCCCATAGATGTGTTAGCTGATGTGTTACTCAGAGGGCCCCTATGAAAAGACCCCAGGCGCCTATCCTGTCTCCACAGCGCTAAGCGACCATTAGACTGGATTTAAAGGGCAAGACATTTAGGCTGCTGTCATCTTGTGTCAGTCCACCACAGGGACTGCGCCGTGGTTAAACAGGCTCGTAAATAAACACCACACGCATACAGGCAGGGAGCTGGGCTGTGGTGCTGCTGCTGCTGCTGCTCCTGGTGGTGGGGGAGTCGACCACAGGTTTGGACCAAAGCTCTTTTCAGCGCCCCTCTCCCAACCCCCGCCAGCAGCTCCGTGATTGCCAGACCTAGCCTTCAACTTCATAAGTCATCAACTAGACTGACGGCTCCCCACAAAGTCACTTTGTCCCTGTCTTGCTTTCGCTTCTCCGTCTTTCTTTCTCTTCCTCTCCCACACACACACACACACACTTTGCATCTGCCTCACACTGTCCCCCTGGCTCTGCTCAGACGCAACACAACCACCGTGGTGGCGGCGACAGCAGTGATGGAAAAACTGAGGGCTTCCTTCTGAGCAGCCCTGGGGTCCCACCACCCCTCCCCTCTCCTGCTCCTCACCCTCTGTCTCTACCCTGTCTGTCTTCTTCTGGAGTGGGGACCACACAGATGTTCCAAACCACATCCAAGCAGTCTGGCTGTGATGAGCACATTTGCACACAGAGTGTAAGCTAACAATCTGCCAACAGCTAAAATGTGTCTGACTATGGCCTAGCACTAATCTTTGTCTAAGACAACGGCCACTGGAACTAAAACTTAAGCTGCTTATGTAACTCTGGTAGACTTACTTGGAGACACACAAATAATGGTAAATTATCACATGGAATATGGGATGAGCTGTTGCTTTGGAAACAGGGCGAACATTTAATAGCTCTGGGTTGCCTGTTGAAGACTCTCAACTGTCAGCAGTAATGTTTTGATCATCAAAAATAAGACCAAGTATAACAGTGTTTGCAGAAAGGCTTGTGTTTGAAATCACTCAAGAAATTAATATGCCGACCAAGAAAGCCATGGATTAAGAATCCCTTTACAGTCAGGAACAGCTTAAATTGGGTGATTCAGTCAAACTCCACTGAATAAAGAGGAATATAATAAGAGTTACTGAATGCCACGTCCTCTTTGAGTAATCAGCCATCTTTACCAGCCTCACAGACATCAATGCAAGTATGTCTCAGCCCCTGTCATTTAAAACAGCTACTGTTTTAATGCACCAAAAACTAGTCAAACCCCTCAATTACTCTTCATGTGAATGCTGTGTGTGTGTGTGTGTGTGTGTGTGTGTGTGTCTTTGTGTGTCTCTATGTGAGTGTGTGTGTTTGTGTGTGTGTGTGTGTGTGCGGTATGCATACTCATCTGCAGTCTGTGGTTTGGTATGGTTTGGCGGGTGTGGGAAAGTGTGGTTAGAGCTATACTCACACAAATAGCGGTTTTCAGTGTGAGCAGACAGTGAAATTCTCATTTTAAGACAACAACACAGTGTGTACCTCAAGGCTCGCCAATGGCCAAACCGCACAATGTTTAAATCATTTTGGCTTAATTGCTTTTTAACAAGGCTCCCTACTGCGTTGACATTATACATTAACACTGTGGGTGCTGAAAGCTCGCAGTCTGACAAGCCTGGCCTCTTACAGCTGCGTCTGACTCAGAATAACAACAGAGGTTCTTTGGTGAAAAACTCCAATATGTGCTGTTCATAAGATCAACAACAATAAGAGCAGAAAAATCCCCCAAAAAGGCGTTAAATTCTATCTTTATACCCCAAAACCAATCAAAATCACCTTTAAAAGGCTTCATGCCTTGGAATAATGTCACCACTATGTCTAATAGACCAAGCTCACATTGCCGACTTGCACTGCTGGCAGATATAGGATGAGATATGATCCGACCTTGTATCCAGTGATAGAGCGGTGCATGATACATGGTACAAACACGGGACTACCAGTCATAAACCCCTTCATTAGGAGAGCCAGACAGTGTGGAGTATGTATTTTACTACACACCCAACATTTCGGATAGAATATAACCTTTGGGCGGGATGTTGTAGGACACTGAACTACACTCTGTGTGTGTGTGTGTGTGTGTGTGTGTTTGTGTGTATGACCTGTCTGTCAGTTAAACCTTACTTTGGGGTTTGACTACATTTCCAAAATAACAATGTGCAGCATAGAAATTATAAAGCACTCAAGATGTACAATATATAGTTATGGAAGCCTAAAAACATCTGAGATGACTTCTAAAATGACATTAAGTCAGACGGCACACGCTTTGCTCACACGACGGGCGACGAAGGTATAGAAATGTCAAAACAAAACTTTCGGATACATCCTAATATCCTTGAATTAGTTTGAAAGCAGGTCCCCAGATAGCTCCGGCTGCGGTCATCGGGTGCCTATTTTGGAAAGGCACAGTCTTAAATAGCTGCAGGAAATGAGGAGATGATGATGGACTTGAATCTACCCTCTGCCTAAGCACTGCTCTCTTAAAATAGGAGTGATCTGTTGTCCTCCACATGCCAGAGAGAAAGAAGACAATAATCCGATTGAAAGAAATGTAAACTAATTAGGCAGGTAGGATCAGCAGAAAGTATTGATGTAAACTGTATCATCATGACCACATTTATATGGAGCAAAAGCATAAAAATTTATTAATTTAACGAATATTTAAGGAATTTTTAAAGGACTGCCACAAACACAGAGACATTATAAAAAAACAAATCAACATAAGGTACAAGAAAAAGAAAATTTTAGTTCAGAAAGACTTATAAGATGTGACTTAGTTCAATTCAAACAACTACTTAGTTACAAAGTATTTTCATGCTCCTATTTTGTTCAAGAGAATCATCAGCATCATTATTTATAGCATGTCTTCATATAGTGGAGACACACAAGATAAATAACCAGCCATGCTGCAGGGCCTCTAATGTCTAAAGAGAATAAAATATTAACATGACAAATATTATCTTTAATTTCCACTCTGTCAGTGCCATTTCTTTATAAGCAATTTTCATCACTTCATTTGCTTTCTCATCTTGCAGGCAGATGTCAAGCCACAGCCGTGAGTTTTAGGCGCCATCTTGTGGCCGCGCGGGTACAACATCTGTGTTTACATGAGGCTAAAAATGCCCCATGAAGTAATGAAAGGCTTTCAAACACTCATGGCACCTTCAAGGCAAACATCAGATGATGTTTTGTTTCGTTTTGTGTGGTTTTACTTTTTTCTGGTTTCACTATGATACAAAATTTGAAAATAAATGGCCAATAAATATATGTAAATCTCTACATTAGCTAATGTTCTTGCCTCAAACGCATCACTGAGAAAGCCGGTAAAGTGACAGCCGGGCACTGGTTTATTATAATGACTAATGTGTCTGGAAGCAAATGGCACCACATTTCTATGTCATCACAATATTCATTATCAACTCTCTGCCGCCTCCCTTTTTTATGATGTGAAATAAAATGCTGTGCAAAAATATTCTGTATGACTGACACAAGGAATACCAAGCGACTGAGAGATAATTAACATTTTATTACTATGAAATTTAATAATATAATGTCACACTCCAAGAGGACCAAAGGCAAAGAAAGTACTAGTGAATCTATGGAAATATTGCTGCTGCCAACACTGGCAGGGTAAAAAAGTTCAAAATATTATACAAGGCCTGCATGGGAATAACTTGCGAGGAGGGATTTAATGCATTTTTGCTGTGAATATTTTGTTCCTTTAAAAAAAAAAAAGTTAAGTATAGTACATGATCTTCTTGCTGGGCCATTTATCATTTCTCCCTATGGGATTACCGATATTGGTTGCTTCCACGGGGTCATGTGGCGATTCCTAAAGTTATTCTCAGTTGGCTTCTCCTGCTATCTCTCTCCGATCAGAGTTTGGAAACGGCCGCACTCCCAAGGAAATCTAATTAGTAAGCAGTGATGTGTTGAAATGTGAAGAAGCTGGGTTAAGGGTAATCTTAACAGGTGGCTGAGCTACAGGGCGACACCGAAAAGGCGAGAGCAAAATTGATCACCAATGAAATTAGTGGCTTCTGGGTGCCCCGAAGAGAATTCACAGAATGTTTATGAATTGGACTTAAGTGTGTTTAATCAAGTTAAGGCCAATGGAGAAACTTTGATGAATTTAGCATCGATCGGGAAAGCGCAAAGCTCCTAGTAGCATCACTTGTCTGCAGAAGTAATGAACTATCAAGAGCTGCAACAGCATCAGAGCTCGATGAGCGTGTCAGCTGTGTAAGCACTATAGAAAAGGGCACAAGAACGATACAGTATGTAAGTTCATCTGGCACTGACAAAGCAAGAAAGACAATACATACCTGTGTCTCTGCTCCTTGTCTTGCGTGTAAGGTAAGATCAGTCTCAATGTTGTCTGCATCATCATACTTTTAAAATGGAGGGTAGACCACCTGGGGTTGTTTCTTCAGTGGTTATGATCATCTCATGTCAGGTGGCATTCTCTGTATTTAAAAACAATATATTCAAAGATTAAAGAAATCTTTTGTTTTCATCCCCAAGGATACTAACTCTATAGTGTGGTTAAGGTTGTGAGCTTGTTTCAATTCAGTTTGTCCTTAACACTGCTGATCCAATCTGCAAATCTCCCCTAATATCCCTGTCTTGGCAACTTTAACCATTGTTGTCTGTAATGGTTCTATTAAAGGTGCATATAAATCTGTATCTTATTTAAACTTGCAAGTCACTTTAAAAAAAAAGCTGAAGTCCAAATTAAAGAAAAAAAGATTTGGACTGAAAGCCAAAATATTAATGAACTGTTTGGCACTGTCTCTAGCTAGCTCTAGTGTCTGTGTGGACACTTTTCATGCCAACAAAATGTGTTTAAGTGTTTCCAAACAATACACCTTGGCTCTCAACATCATTGAAGGATGCACTGCAGACGAAACGTCACACTTTCTGACGTAGTTCTAGTGAAAACAGGGATGAGTGAATAAAAGAGGCCAGTTCAGCAATAAGAAAGGCAATGCTCCAAGTGGAGCAGTGGCTTAACAGTATTTTTGGCTTGTGATTCCTTGTGAAGCAATGTCTACTTGTGACCACTCGTTACCTGTAGCAGGTCTACTCATTGTTAGCGGTTTAACCGAAGAGTGATAGTAATACAGTAAGAGTGATATAGCTTTTTTTTAAAAATTAATTTTATTTTTTTTAGAGGCCTGAAGAGGTAAAATTATCCAGAAATTTGCTAGAAAAAAGGCATAGAGAAAAGTCTGCCAAAAATAAACATAACTTTGTGTGATTTTTGTGGTCCCTATCCTGTTAATCGCCTTGCGACCCCTTGTGGGGGTCCAGACCCCTAGCTTGGAAACCCCTGACCTGAGTTGGCTGTTCATCTATGTTTTGAATTAAAAAAAAGTTGACTAACTTGACTATATTGTCTCTATACCATTTAAAAAAAATTTTTTTTTTTTGTACAGTTTTCAGCTGAATGTTTAAGTTATTAGATTTCATATCTTAAAATTCCATTATCAGCTCATAATTGTACATCGGGTAATGACCAATAAGAGCAGCTGAGCATTTACAAGTTAATCAGGGATCAGAGCATCCTATATTGTACCTGTGTGTGCAACAGCACCCCAGAATCAGGAAACCTACAAGCATGCACCTTGTTCACCTTCAATGAATATTATCAAAGCTTCAGCTTGTTGATAAAAAAGACCTTCACCTCACAGTTCTGCTGCTTATCAAAGAAATGACCCTTACATCAGACTGTGTTGGCTAATTTTGGTATGCACAATAATGCACAGCACCCTCTAATGTGGCTCCACTGTAATAACCAAGCTGTGACTAGGCCCAGTCTCCTGCAGCATTGAACTATTCCCATCTGTCTCTGTACTGGCTGCAGGGCAGATCTGATCTAGTTTAATGAGTAAAAAGCCAGAGTTCATTGAATAACAAAAATAATGACACACCAGATGCATGGCATGAGCTGTAATTTCACCAGTAGCTATGGTGTGTGCTGTCAGAACACGCTGCCTCTTTATTTTGGGGCTGAGGATTATGAAATGTATGGTAATATGACATTTTTTTCTTGACTCCTTGTTTTCAGTTGTATTCATAACCTCAACTGACTTTGCAAGAGTAAATAAATGTGTCACCTCTAATTTTAAGAATGATGTAGTTAAATGGATCATTTTATTTTGGCGTTAGATTTTGGAGGAAACGAATAGTCCTTCTCTCCAGGTCTGAGCATGCAATAAGCAGTGGTAACAGATAGGTATTATGAAGAGTTTCCTCCTGCCTCCGTTGGGGATTTGTGATAATCTTCTTTAGAATGAGTCATGGATAGAATACCATGTTGCCTGCTGTAGGCCAGGATATCCTCTATAGGCTATGCTAATAGGTGAAACTCAGGAGGCTCGCCGGTAAACTTGGAATGAGAACAGGTCTTACGTCTAACTGGGAAGCACATTCCTGAGCAAGTGGAAATGGTATTAATGTATTAGCCAGTCCTCCTGTGCACACAGAAAATCAAATCTGCACGCTTATGTTATGGCTTCAGCTATCAAACATTTCACACACATTCATGACATGCAGTATTTACATGTGATAGAAGTGTGGCCGCTGTATTTGCTTTTTAACACATGCTCAGGAGTAAAGATCAACAAACACGAGCGTATAAATCAAACAGTAATTTTAATACTGCGTACAACAGTGATAATAACAGATTTATACTCTTTGCAATAGTATCATGACTATGTAGGAGTACTTTTTGACCCTTATGCTAACCGGACTGAGAAATGTGTTCTTACAATGCAGGCAGGGAGTCTTAACTCCACAGGGTTATTTTACATCAGATTACTGACACTTGTATATTTGAGAGAAGAAAACCTGAATCCCAATTCCTATTGAGCTTATGTTCCTATTTTACATTCACCCTGAATATTTGATTAAAAGGTGATTTAATATTGATGCATATCTGTGAAGTTGCTCCCACTTCTTCTTCCTGTCAAATTGAATGTTAACATTAGGAGCGATGTGGGTCTATCTGCTGCAGTGACAGTAATTCCTCGGCAAGCCAATGAACTTTCTAAAGAAGTGTTGGGTGTATCTGAATGAATGCATGAGCTCGTTGCACTGATTAAACCAAGGGCCAGAAACAAGGCCTCGAAAGGCCAATTAGAATAAGCAAGCTGTCACAAGCTAGTATTGAGAGAGAGCATGACCCCGTACTTTTCTTTGGAGCACACAACACACGAGTAACTTTGCAGACTCAACGGTGTATAAATAATCACCCTCCATGAAAACTCTAGAGATTTACGAATCTCTGTGAAGTACAACAGTATTTTTGTTTCATGATTTACATCCATAGGTCTATGGCAGAATTACTTATGCAGAAAATGACTTTGCATAAACATAAACTGTGGCAGAACCTGTTTTGGAGGATGTATAAATACATTTAAATGAACTCTGAGGCAAGATTTTACGATACAGAGGTACAGAAGTACTGATTGCCACTGCTTTGATCTTTTCACAAAACTGAATTTCTACATATCGTTTTCACAATGACGCCCAGATCACTGTTACCATGATGACTCTCAGACACAAAAACTGACGCATACATTCATACATTTTTAAAATGTGTACATACCAACTACTGTAGATGTCACCCCTTTTTGTAGAACCTCTTATGTCCTGAACTATTCATGGTTGGAATAACTAGAAATGTACCTGGATATCTGCATTCATGTTTCATCTATACCGAGTGAAAACCTTTTTTGAGGAAGGTAACAAGAACACGTTTTCAAACAAGAGTCCACAGTCATGCTAGTGGTTCTGTGAGGCCTTGTTTAGGAACAGTGGTGCTTTGAGTTACAGTAAATGCTAATGTCAGCATGCTAAAATGCTCCCCTTGCTAACATGCTATTTAGTGGGTTCAATGTTTACCTTGTTCACCATCTTTGTTTTTTAGCATTTAGCTTGCGAACATTTGCTAAATATCACTCAATGCTTATTAAGGCTTTTTGCAGCTATTTGGTTGCGACCCAAATTACCTGATGATGTTCAAGATGAGAAGTTACATAAGTTGTTAAAACACATTCTGAAGGGGGAATGAATGGGGGGACAAAATTTCATGTCAATCC
The DNA here is from genome assembly GCF_016859285.1 of Xiphias gladius. NCBI lineage: Eukaryota > Metazoa > Chordata > Actinopteri > Istiophoriformes > Xiphiidae > Xiphias > Xiphias gladius. The sequence continues at coordinate 12,013,679 of NC_053410.1, forward strand.
ATCCAATAGTTGTGATATTTCTGTCTGAACCAGGTGGACCCACTGACCGACATGACCATCCACAGAGCCATGCCATCAACGTGGCTCTGTCAAAACTACAATACACCAATGCAGATTTCTAGCATTTGTGCAAACTGTCATGACCTCAACTAATAAAGGTTGTAATAACTACAAATGTACCTAATTATCTGCATTAATAGTCCATCTATACCCAATGGAAAATCATTTTAAAGGAAGGTGACTAGAACACATTTAGTAAAAAAAAAAAGGCTAAGACAGTTTGAAATTATAAGTGTGTAAAGTATTTGGAGTTTAATAGGTCAGGTTAATGTTATATTATGAGTAAATCATCTTGCCACTATTGAAACTGAAATATAATGCAACTCAAAAAGTGAGGTAATTCACAAAATTAACATTTCCTAGGCTCTATAAGGATGTCTTTGAGAGTCTTCAAAATTGTTACCTGTAGCAAACAAGTCTCGGTGGCCTTCATCACTCTTAAATTTTTGAAATTCTTCTTTTAAGGCAGGCGCTTCTGGAATTGTAGAAATGTTTTTAACTCGAAGTGTTAGTGGACCAGATTCTGAAATTGAAATTTTGTCTTGCTCAGTGGCTAATGCAACAATTTAAAAGACTGGATTTTTGTTTCTATAAACGCAATGACCTCCCACTTATTTTTATCCAGTGATATTCTGTCTTTTATGAGGCTCAGATGTATTATTTAATTTGATATCATTTCACTTTAATATACCTTTTCTACATTCTGTGGTGACTGTGGTTCTTCGTAGATTACAGCAAATTAGATCATCGCATTGTTGCAAATTATCACTTTACTTTTTCCGGTTTCAGCCTCATTTATGACATAACACCGACAGAGAACAGCAACGAAACCTCAGATCTGATTAGAAATTTTAGGTAGGTATGCACCATTTCATTATCTTTAGACAGTACTGTTATATAAATATTAAGTGTGAATGAGAAGTACATCCCATTTGAGGAGACATTGGGCAGTGGGTTCTCCTAAGCCTTTCATTTCCACAGAGGTATTTCCATTCTTAATGATGTAATTTAGTCTACTAAATGAAATGATCAGGGTGAAGACTAAAAAAAAAAAAAGACTTGGGACATAATCCTGTGACAGATGAAATGCTCAGTAGAAATGCTTTCATTATTTGTTCAGCCAGCTTTAATCAAATTAATCAGGTGAGTATTCGAAGAAGAGATTGAATTATGTCCTTGAAGGTACGGATGCATTATCTACTGCTAATTACCTTTCTTTCGGTTAAGAATGCCGATATTTTTGAAACACATTCTCATTTTAAGGCTTCGTTACATAGTACATATAAAGCTCTAAAAGGACATTGCAAAACCAACCCATGATAGAAAGCACCGTCTGCACTCAGCAGGGTTTGTACAATGCTGTTCTCCTGTCTGCTGTGGTAGCTCCTGTGAGAGTAAATGCAGAGTGTAGCGGGTGGCTCTTGATGGCCAGTGAACACTACAGACCCTTGTCTTGTCCAAAAACTAATCCACATATTTAACAGTTGATAAAGACACAGCTGACAATTAAAACAGGCTGATCTTTATGCTTTTTTTTTTGCAGGTCTTGCTTCCATTTATTTTTTCTTTTTCCATCAGCATAGTGCAGAGGTTTGTTTTGATCCTTTAGCACACCAGGCTTGTTGTGGTGGGAACAAGGTTCCCTCCTGACCTATTTTCTGAGCAGCTTTTCAAGCTACTTCACTTTGGAGTTCAGCTTCTGCTCTTTTGTGAACTTCAGTCTACAAAGAACTCTGAACTTGATTGGCATTTTCACAGTTTGATTGACTGCAGGACACTTTTTGTAAACGTCATTCTGGATGTGTTAGATGTGTCAGTCTCTGAAACAAATGAAGAGAATATGCCAGAGATTTTCCACTGCATTCTGCCTTTTTGGTTACAATGACTGCCATCTTTAAAAACACATTTTTCTTTTTCTTTTTTGCAGTTTGTGTTGACAGGTGAGAAAACGGGCTCAAGAAGACTGTCAGTTTCTCAGACTTCGCAGCATACTTCCCACTGCTTTTCAGAGATACAGTAGCTATCCATATTCCCATGTTTGGTGACCTGTCATTGCGCTTCTTTAAAGTGAAAGCCCACTGCACAGAGAAGGCCTCATTCTGACAGACCTCTCTCTGAAGAGATTGTATTTTTATGAGCTTACTGTCTAGTTCTGCTGCTGTGTTACCTTATACCGTATTCAGCTTTCATCCCCACTGTGCAGTTTCAAGGACTGTATCTTTATGACCCCATACATTATTCACATTTTCATGAAGGCACACAATGATGTACTTTTCTGTGAGCAACAATTAATAATATCCATGTTGTTAAAGCACCTTTACGTTGAGGATAGGGAGAAGTTGCAGAAACTGTCAGGGCCTGAAATTATGCTTCACATTACACATTAAAATAGGTTAGAGCTTTATTGTTGAATGTAATACCTTTTTTGGAAGTCCTTTTCCCCATGTATGGGGTCCTGATGTGTCAGTTAATAAATTATCATGAACAGAGTGTACCTGCATCTTGTAAAGGGGTTGAAAATACCAACTTCTGTAGTTACAAATGTCCATACAAAAACAATATGATCACATGGTCATATTTCACTGTTGAAATACAGCGATGACAGTCATTTGGGTATTATGTTTTTAATATCATATGTTAGATTCTCCATCTCTGTTAGATACAAAATAGACAAAAATAATTTCATATATTTTTCCAGAAATTTTCAAAAACATTGTCAAATGATCACAACATAAAATAATCAATGACAATCTTAATTATTTGCTAATATGCTATTAGCAAAATAAGCTTATTTTGCTTTATCATAGACTATATAATAACAATTTCTTCATATGTTCACCATGATTTCTCTGTAAATATCTTTAACATTGTACTGAAATGAATGACAATCTCTTTGTCTTTCTGTTTCAGGAATAAAAAAAAAAAGTGGCTGAGAAGAGAAAGCAAAACATGGAATCGCTCAACAAAAGAGGCCCATTTTTTTGTGTTAAAAAAATAATTAAAATTACAGTCAAGCACATTTCACATAAAATTTCATATTTCTTTGAGGCACTCATTGCCTTGCAGCTCTATTTTCCCATCTGTAATAGCCCTGTCAGTGATAAACGCTTGGTACAAATAAGCTTTGACATAATGTGGTTAAATAAAATTCAATTCTGAGTGCAATCGCCGGTCGTGGACAGTGATTGGAGCTTATCCACTTGAGGCACACGATCAATGTTTTATGATCATTTTCTAAACAAAAACAACATGATAGAGATAGGAACATAACAAAAAGGAAACTAATTTCCTGCATTGCCAGTTAGAGTTTTGTCATTGGTATGTGCAGGCTGTTCCAGGGTCCCATCCATAACTCCTCCTCGTCTGATAATGTGTGGTCACTGTGAGACTCCAGTGTCTCCCTACTGTTATTGTGGTTGTCAACATAAGTCTCTTGCTCTTCATTGACACACGGGCTGATGCTGTTTCTATCAATCAAGGCCTTGGCAATACTGGTTTTGGACCCAAAATTTTTAAGATCTGTGATGGTGGATCCAAGTGAGCCACAGGGGGACCGAGTGTTGAGGTTGACGTCCACGTTAGAGGGAACACATGTACCTGTTCCATTTTCTGTATCGTTTCCTGAACCCTCAATGCTAATAACAGGGGAGGGTTCTTCATGAGTCACACCTAATTTGTCTAGTTTTTTAAAATGCTTACCCAGCCGGCATGGAGAGCCCACCTTCAGGTTGTTTGGGTGTGGCAGCCTCCTAGTTCGGATGATAGTGCCATTTTGTGCGAGGTAGATGTTCCCGTTGATGGTGCTGTGGCTGTTGGGGAGTCGGTTCCGCTGGGTCTCTGTGGTGCTCTCCTCTCCTGTGGAGCTGGTCTCATTTTCCCGATCTACCACCAGCTTAATCCGCTTCTTTCTGCCAGGCTGAGGAGGAGACCGTGGGTCAAGGTAAATATGTAGTTTTTCCAAAAGGTACAGTACACGCCAGTTTCTCAACACAAAAACTGCAGATAGCTGGGTTGTACACCAGGTATTGAGATCATGGTATTCACAGGGAATTCTTGCCAAAATATACTCCATTATCCTAATAAAAATAATCAAAAAACCCTTAGACTTTTAGCAGAAATTATGCTTGTGTATTTGAGGATTGAGGACTATAATATACTGAAGCAAAGGTGCCTTCTTCAAACTTCATTAGTGCAACCAGTCAAATACAGACTCTTAAATGCTGTAGTAATACAACTATGATCTTTTAAAAAAATTTAAATAGGAATTGTTGTTTAATAAAAAATATTCAGACGAACAAATCTTCAGAAAATTAGAATAAACCCCAAGTATCTGCAGTCCTGTGTAAGAACTGAATTTATGGAGAGGGTTGCCTGAAAAGTAATAATTTCAAAATCAGGGCAAAACGTTCAGTCAAAGCAGATAGTATCGCAACATGCAAAATCTCACAGCAGAAACAAGAGCAAGATTATATACAAAAAGTAAAGGTATAAAAACAGACTCAGAAAACATCAAAGAGGAGAGTAAGTCAAAGATGTAAGAAAGAGAGAGAAAATTCTCATCTTTTGCAGCAGGAAACCACCAAGGTTTTTCCTTGCTGAGGGGGAAATGAGGTAAAAGTGGATGCTTGAAACACACTGTAGTGGAAAGTAATATTTCTTCACTCCCATGCAAGGGTAATTGATTTTATTCACTCTTACTTCACAGCGGACAAATTCTCTCACTAGAAGGCAGTTGAGTTTCCTTCAGACTCTGAATCAGCATCTGACGTTGCGCCTCCTGATTCCTTTGATGCACTGCCGACTTCTGATCCAGAGCCACTGCCTGAAGATCTGTAAGAGGAGATGGCATCTTCGTCCACCTCAGTGATAGGGGATAGTCCTCCGTATGTCTCTTCTGAAGTGTCACCGATGCTTCTGATCTCGGAGCGGTATGGGGGACCAGTGTAGGGGGCAGAGGGCCCTGGGTCTCCAGATGCCACACTAGACCCCCTAGACGATGCTTCATCACTGAGCTCGCTGGCTGACTCTTTGCTCTCGTCAGCAGTCTCTGATTCTTCCTCGTCCTCCTCTTCACTCTCCTCTGTGATTGTGTCCTCAGATCGGCGGCTCAGGATGGACTTTTGGGAACGCCGGCTGCTTCCGGTGGACCGGGAACAAGTTGAGCTCTCCTCGCTGACCAGGGAACTCTGATCGATCATGTCACTGCTAGAAGAAGACCCTCCACCAGACTCAGACCCAGATGTTTTCCTCTGGCTGGACACATGAGACGAAGAACCTTCACTCCCTGACTCTGCCTCGCTGGCTGTCCCTGTCCCTGACTCGGCCTCATTGGGTTCGTCACTGGACTTCTCTGATGTTACTATGCTTCCTGATGATCTGGTTCTCTGTGATGACTTAACGCTCGAGCCAGATAAAGATGCAGCACTACTAGTGCTACCACTACTACTCTCACTTGCACTTTCACTTCTTCTGCTGCCACTGCCACTCAGGCCTGAAGTACTGCTCCCCTTGCTGGCCATAGTAGCTGATGATCTAATGGAAGAGCGGGCAGAAGACACACTTTCTCCAGTGCTCCCTGAAGCCTCTTCCTCCTCAGACTCTTCATGAGAGTCCCTCTCTGTTCCTGAACCCTTGTCTGTGCTTGTTTCCTTCTCCGTTGCCGTACCCGTTCCTGATTCTGTTTCTTTCTGAGACTCAGACTCTTTCTCGGACTCAGACTCTTTCTCGGACTCAGACTCTTTCTCGGACTCAGACTCCTTCGCAGACTCAGACTCCTTCGCAGACTCAGACTCCTTCGCAGACTCAGACTCTTTCGCAGACTCAGACTCTTTCGCAGACTCAGACTCTTTCTCCGTTTCTGATTCTTTCTCTGTAGCCGATGACTTCTCTGACTTGGACTCTTTCTCTGATTCTCTTTCAGTCCCAGATTCTCTCTCACTGCCAGATTCCTTCTCAGTTTCTTCTCCTTCAGATTTGGACTTGCTTTCCTCATCAGAATCCCCAGGCTCTTCATCAGGCTCTTCCTCTGAGTCCACAGTGCTTTCGTTGGCATCATTCCGGTCTAAATCTACTTTCAGATAATCTCTGTCAACACTGCTTTTCTCTGAGGATTCCTCGTCAGAGCCTTTTTCCTTACTGCTTCCACTTGCACCTGCTTCGGGCTCACTTTCTGTCACACTAATAGACACTTTAGACTTCCTTTCATCCTCACTGGCTACTTGTGAGGCCTCATCGTCTCTCTCACTGCCTGTGGTGGAGCCACGACTTACACTACTCTGTGACTTTCTCCGGACCTGCAACTTATTGCCCAAGTTGATTTTCTTAAAGACTTTGCCAAGCCGGCTGCGGGTATCAGACTTGCTGTCAATTGGTCCCATAAGTGCTGGTCCGTCAGTCAGACTCTCCTGGCTGTCAATACGGCGGGCTGACATCAGCTTGGCATAATCCTTGTCCTTCTTACCGGCGCCAAACATCTTGAACATTTTGGCTTTCTTCCATGGAGATGGGCCAGAGGGACCGGCATCAGATGGCCGTTCTCCTCCCTTGCTGGCTGCCAGGAGTTTGCTGAGTTTCATGACAGACTTCAGTTTCTTGGCAGCCTTAGAAGGCTCGCCCGCCTCTGCTGGCTCAGCTTGTTTGAATTCATCCTCTGGCGGAACATCTCTAAATGCAACCCTCTTGGGTGGACCCCTACCCCCCATGCCGCCACGGCCCCTGCCTCTGCTTCGGCCCTAAAACAGTCATATTTAATTTAGCAACCTTTTCTGATGATAAAGCCACAATACTGAAATGTCACACAGGGTTAATACTGATGTTTCAATACAACACTGGATACACAACCCATGTAGGCAATAGTTAACATTATTACTCTAGGGAAAGGTAATACCTCAGGGCCATGTGGACTGTAGTAATACCCATCATCCTCCACGATCACCTCTCCATATTCATCATACATGGGAGATATCAGCCTCCTCCGACTGCCGTACTGAGGAATGTCATACCTGAGAAATGTAATCACACAAAATATGACAAATAATGCAGTGTATAGAATTACAGTGATCTCCCTTGACCTTTTGCCAATAGTTTTAAAAATTCAACAAGTTAGTGATTATTAGCCCTAAAAAATTAATTCATCTACATGCTGTGAGATAAAAAGCCACAAATAACTGTATTACTTAAAAATGAAACATCATGTCTTCTGTATCATAATAGGTTATCATTTGACACAGTGAAGCTAAACAGTCAGCATGGAGCGATGAAATTAATCTGCCATGGGGATTCAATATGCTCCTGAGCTAAAGGGTTATTTAACCATAAACTTAATGCATAGGTTTAAAATTGTCATCTGCAGTACAGTGCATACAGTAGAACATGATTTTCCATTTGGCACAGGAATTAATGTCATTGTTTGTTAAAGACCTTCAAGACATTTTATGTTTGCAATTCTTCTCCTTATTTTTTAACACTGCTAAACCTTTTCTGTTATATTGAGCTGGTCCAATTAATTAGTGCTTTTTTCTGGATAAATTTGCCAATATCTTTGATATGATAAGCGATAATTTCTGTGGTGATTTGCTGCACTTTCTAATCACTTTGTGAGTTGGAAGGATATAGTGGAGAAATAAAAACATGCATGGGCTAAAAGAGATTTTCCAAAATATTATCCACAGTTGATAAATGAAGAGGACTACATATTTGTCCTTGTTTGTCAAAGGGATCTAATAAATTACAAAAATCCAAACACATGGAGTGATAAGTAATACCTAAACGCCCATTAAAACACTTAAATAAAATCAGGTTGTATAAGTCTTCTCCAGTGTGCTGTTGTGTTTGGCTTAATGGCTTTCATTGGTGGCAGTTTTTTGTCAGCTGTCATTGAAATGAAAGACAGGGGAAAAAAAAAAGAGATTTCATAATTTTCCACTGTTTTCTTATTCCACTGTTTATGGCCAAATGTACAATACATGACCTGAAAACTGCACATGCAAAATCTGAACACGCAATCACATTTTAAAATACTGTCCTCCATTAGGTTGTCTGCATTAGTGTGGTGGATGGCCTCAATTAACTAAGATCATTGATATTGAACATGTGAATTATTCTTCTTACTTTACAATACTAAATTAGAGAGAAGCCAAAAGGAAAGAGGCCGATGGCAATTTAAGTCACTGCCACTTTCTGAACATGTGACGGTCTGGTGATTGCTGGATTAAAAGCTTAACTGCCATTAATGTGTGCCCCTCTTTGCAAACAGAAACAGATCAAAGGTATCTGATCATAGTGATGCAGCTTTTACTATGAACTTTGTGACATACCATTAAAATGTAATTACAGCTTGCTGCAAATGAAGGCCAGTGTGATCCAGACACAGTAATTAAAGTTAGTAAAGATGGTCGGTGAGTGAATACAGAAGCAATTACAACACTTAATTTCAATATGGACAGTTTTTAACATTAGTTTCAGCTATTTAAGGTGTAAAAGCTTCTCCCTGTTTGGATACACTTGTAGAGTAATTCCCCAGAGTGGTGCAAGTCACCTGCCACAGAGCGGGAGCGTTTAAGGATAACAATTTCTCAGCAGCTGTTACAGCTTTGAGTTTCATGTTTTTTCTCTTTAGACCATGGGGAATGTAACACGCGAGCCAAAACACCTTCTATCCATTAAAGCATGGGAAAACACTTTTAGGCTCTCAGGTACCCGACTCAAAGCAGCATAATTGGTCTCATTTGATGGGAGAAGAGAGGGCAAACGCTCGGATGATATGTAATGCTGAAGGGGCAGCATAAGTTATGCTCATCATTTTATTCTGAACTTCTTTGAAATGCTCTCCATTCCCCAAAGACTTCAGCACTGACAGCTGGAAAGTAAGGTCATGATAAATAGGTCCTAATCTGATTTTTTTTTAACTTGAATTGAAGAAATGGACATCAGTTCCATGGATTAGAGTAAGACTGGAGAGAGATGAGACGGTCAGTGGATTGCATGCTCACCCTTGGTCGTAATTATAGTAGTCCTGTGTATAGTAGTCCTGGCCCGGGTCGATACCTGACTCCATGGAGAGTTCCTACAGTTCAGAGAGGCAGAGACAGAAAATCCTCAACACTCTTCAGAGAAAGACAGTGGAGGAAGAGCAGCAGCAGCAGCATACAGGGTAGGTATACAGCAGATTGACTACAATCCCTGTGAATTAAGGAAAGCAGGAGTGTTTCTACCTCAGGTCTCAGAAGAGATGGCCTCAGCAGTTGCTGTTGCTGCCAAAGATTGGTAAAGAAGAAGGATAAGGCAATGAAAGGAAGGGACACTCAGGACAAACACAAACATAAGGAAGAGGTCACACATTTAAGATTTAAAGACAGAAAAGCTAGGCCTCTCCTATGTTTACTAGTAAATCTACGTTATACACCATGGAGGAGTAATTTGAAAATATTGATAATATATTGATGGGAGGGAAAAGAGGGAAGAAGTCAAACCAAGGAATTGAAGAAGTAAGAAATTGCAACAAAAAAATAAAATAAAACATTCTACGTTTGTTGGATGTTGATAGTTCAGAGATTATTTGAAGGTGACAAAACACTTTAACGTCAAAATTGTCAAACAGTCAATTTGTTTGGTCCCTGATTATGTTTTTTTTTTTCCCAACAGAGGAGAAAAACTCATCCAACAGCTTATCTGCTATTTGACAGGAACATTGGAGACTACAACAGACTTTCGAAACAAATCTAAACTGTAATGTCAGTGTCAGAAGTCCTATCACCGGGATCTCATTTTAATCTCATTCAGTGTTTTCCATCAAGTGAGTTATAGATAAGAATAATAGGATATAAGCTCCCTCAAGCTGCTTGGGAGTGACAAAATGTCTTGGCACAACAGTAAGATAAAAACACATCACAACAGGAATGCTTACCTGTCTGCCATAGCCTCGCCTGCTGTGTGCCGCAGAAAGGAGAAAATAAGACAAATAATGAATACGGATTGACAACAACATTTCAAGTCCTTTTAGATAAATTAAATGTTAAGTCTACAGGACTAGAGCATCTACATTCTGCTGACCAGTGAGGAAATTGTAGCTTTACTTACTGTGCATTTTCATGTGTTAAATTACAGAGTTGCAGATATTCTTCAGTTTTAAAGAGGGTGCCTAAGGCAACAATGTTATCACGCTGGTGTGGGCTGTTTTTTTCCTCCCGTTATCTCATCCAAACAGGGAGAAAAAAACGACACAATAAACGCAAATATCAAAGAGGCTGGGAAGATTGGAGTTTGAAAAAACTTACTGTTTATACAAGCATATCTAGAGCATCTTGCAGATATGAAAAGGACATTGTGATTCATGGAGGAATTACTAACTCATAGAAAGTTAATGAAATTGTCTTTGGTTATCACGGCATAATGTGCCATTTTCTCTCCACAGATGGCAATGTTTTTTTTCCCCTAAATTTAAGTAAGTAAATCTTTGGAAATGCACTCAATCAAACAGTTAAAAAAACAAAAAAACAAAAAAAAAGCTACAACTCAGAGCTGCTCCTGGGGACAACAACAATGCATCCGCAGAGCATCCAGCACAAATCAATGACAAACGGCAAGTAACGGGGAAACCCGGCTGAAACCTCCAGGTTCACAAGTGTACACTGTAACCTGTCTGGACTCATAAGTAATGACGACTTTCGCATTACGATATATGGCCAAGCAATGATGTGAGCTTCCTCTAGAGAGCTGTAATCTGTTATTATGGGGTAGGACCAGGTGACAGGGCAGAGCCATATGGCCACACCTCCCAGGCATGGTGGATGATGGGAGTGGGATCTGGTGGATGATGGGAGTGGGATCTGATGGATGACCTGTTGGTTTAGCTGCTGGCTACTGCTGCTTCATGCAACATCAAGAAAAATGGCCCCGTGGACCGCAGCGACAGGAAGTTTGCACAAGAGGGGACTTGGGGGAAGATGGGTGATAAGGTAATGTTGTAGAAAAATAGGGGAGAAAGATGAGCTCAGAATTACAACAAGAGTTGAATACTGAAGAACCCAGTGTATTATACCTATAACAGTAGTGTGGATCTTGGCTCTGTAAAAACTAGCTTTATAGATTTTCATTGCAGATTTTTATACAAAAAAAACGAAACAAACCAAAAAACTTATTATTCTGCTTCCACAAATACATCTACCAACAAAGCCAAGTCATTATGGCAGGAATCAGTTAAAGGTATAAAAATTCAACATTTTGAAAAATGTATTCTTCTCAATTGACGAGAGTTAGGTGAGAAAATTGATACTTCTCATGTCTGGACGGTAAATATAGAAGCTAAATCCAGCAGCCAGTTACTTTATCTTAGCATACAGGAAACAAGGGGAAACAGGGGATAGACTTCGTCTGTTCTGTCCAAAGGAAACAACAAATGCATACCAGCACCACTAAAGCTCACCAACACAATTTACGTCTTTCATCATTCTTTAATCTCTACAAAATCATAACATATAAACAACAAGCTGTTGATTTATGAGGGGTTATGTGCTGGAATATTTCTTAATCAAGCATAATCCCTCCTAAAAAAAAAAAAAAAACAATTTATAATGTTTGCAGTATGATTTTTTGTACAGATTAAATAACTAAAATACATAAATAAAGATATAACGTGTTAGTTAGTAAGCTTTTAGAGGTGCTGATAGGCAGATTCTGTTTCCTTTGGACAGAGCAAGGCTAGCTGTTTCCCCATTTCTTTGTGCTAAACCTAGATAACCACCTGTAGCTTCATATTTACCGTACAGACATGGCAGTGGTACTGATCTCATCAAACTCTCCGTACAAAAGCGAATAAGTGTATTTTCCAAAACATTGAACTATGCCTTTAATGAAAAAATAATGTATGTGGTACTAGAGCTGGTGGATATTTTCATGAATCAAAAGATCTCTCTGATCAGCATTTTGTTTGTACATGGATATTAATCAAAGCTTACATTTCTATATACCATATGGTCTTTGGTTTGTTTTTTCTTGAACAGATCTACTTTGTTGAGTCAGTATCCTCTGTGAAATTTATCCCTACTTTTATTGCTAAACTTACTATGATTTTAGTTATTTTTGATTGCTGATTTTGTAAGTTTTCCTCAGAAAAGTGCCCTAGAAACGTAGTTTTGAACTACTTTAATCATCAAAATTGGGACAATGTTACAATTCTGTTTCCCTTGTGTGTTTTTTTTTTTCATGTTGCTGCAAATGAATTATCAGTCGGGACACAAAAGAGTTTGATAAAACCAAGTATAAAAATGGAATATAAAGAATACCATCCATTAAAGCTTACTGCTCTTCAGGTTGAAAGAAACAGCATGTAAGCTGCTAGGCCTCTTTACAAAAGAGATTACCCCATGTAGTGAACATGGAATACAGAATTAGCAGGCCTTCGATCTGCCCATCAGGGGAATGTGTGATGAATCAAACATTACATTTCTCTGGAAGGGAGGTATGCTAAGATCATTTGCCTTGGGGCATGGAGGGTAAAACAAACACATGAAGGGTATGTGGAAGAAAGACATAGAGGAGAGGAAGAGGCTGCATTACAATGAGTGTAGAGAAGGTAATGGAATCTACCGAGATCCATGAGGAAAGATTAACAAGAAGAGGCCACGGACTGAAAAGTATTAGAACTAACTACAGGGGGAAAAGAAGTTAGCAAGAGAAACACAGACAAATGGGACAGGCAGAAGGTCAGAGGGATGGAAAAGGAAAGGAGAGGGTAACTGCAGTTGACAGTCCCACAGGCAGTGACCCTGGTTAACGATTGATTGGTTCTCTAATTAGCCTTTTCCAATGTGCAGCCGAACATCATAGTGACTACTTTATCATGCTGGGAGGATCTCTGCGGACATATGAATAGACATGTCCCTCAGAGGTTGGCACTCTTCATTCAACACGGGTCTGCTGGGGAACCGAAGTCGATGTATTTTTATTGCTGATGCTTTGTCCAACATATGGCTGGACATATTTTGACTCAGATGTGCAGAGCCCCACCGTATCTGCAATTGTTTGTATTAAATTTAATAAAAGGATTTCCTGTAGCCTGTTTTAGCATAATATCCAATATTTTTTATCTCATGTAACGTTTGATTCAGTATATGTATTTCCAGATTTGTTTTTGTATATTTGCATATTATCGCACATCTGTGAAGTTTACATCTCTCACATTCATTCATCATTGACTGTAGTCCCTGTTAAGAACACCTAAAATAATGCAATATGTCATGTGTGCTTAAGTAACTGCAACAACTCTCTGAATATGTTTCATTGACAAATGTGTGACCATCCTTCCTGGATACTTTGAATCTTATTTCACAGAATTTGCATACCTTTGGGAAATTCTTAACAGTTATGGTAATTTTCCCTCATTTGAAAAAACATCTAACATTATAACTTTTTCTTTTGCCTAATTTGGATTCTGCATGAAGCAACACCATCCTAAATTTTCACGCTCTTATTCTTGTGAAGGAGGAACAGAACAAATTCTAAATTAGCAATATGTAACCAGGAAATGGTTTACAAAACAGACCCCAGGGTTGTGGAATTTTGGTGTTCAGAATAATTTCATTAAAGTAGTTTTGGTTATTAAATGGTAATGTTATGATTATGAACTGAAATAACATACGTATCACATGATGAACCGACTAATCTGTGAGCTCTGGGGTATACTCTACACTAACATAGATCTCATAGCAGTTCAGATCATTAAAACATGCAAATAAACTGAGCCAAAGTGATTCAGTATATGCAAGCCTCTTTTATGTTCTATTTCAAGCCCATAAGCATATTTTACATTCAGTTGTGGCAGAACTGAGCACATTTCTTGGCAGGTGGCACTAAAATTTGATTTCCACACAAAGTATTGAGTAAAAAAACATTGTGTGTCTGAAAAAAAAAAGACAGTCAAACAAATTTTACTTGGCTAAAGCTTATATAAAATACTACCAACTGTGCACAAAAAGAGAAGTATTTAGAAGTAACAGAAAAAACAGGCATGTAGATGTATAAATTGAAATAATGAGAGTATGGAAACAAAGAGAAAAAGTCAGAACACTGTGGACTGAGAGGAAATGTGTTCACTGAGCTCAGCAGTGCTTGGGCTGTTCGAGTTCAATTGGCTCCTCTGCTGAACCTCTGCTGCGACGTTCAGTTGACTTGTTACATTTTCAGTATTGTTCATACTTGTCGTCGAGTTGATTTGGACTGCAGAGCTGGAGTTGGTTGTTTTTGGCGTGCTCTGCTCATCACAGGGATCAAAGCTTTGCAGTTTCTGAGCACCCTCTGATTCCTCAGTCACTTGTGGCTTCTTGTTAAACTTGGGCACCTTGCAATTTTTGTCTACTTGGCTGTAGAGGTTGGCAACAGACCTCTCTATGTCATCTAGATTCTGGATGTTTTTCAGGATCCCTTTAAGCTCCTTCTTCTTCCCAACATCAGTTTGTGATGGGGCAGGAGGAGGGGGGTGCTTTCGTTCTGAAACAGGGCGAAGCGAGGACAGGGGCGGCAAAGAGGTTGGAACAAACTGGACAACTGGGCGCGACTGGTTGCCAGCAGGTGAGGGAGGGGGGGGGAGAGGTGGTGGAGGTGGGGGCGCATGTGGTATATTGTCAGGAGGAGAAGAGAACGGTGGTGTGTACTGAGGTTTATTAAGGTAGGATGTTGAAGGGGGAGAAGAAGGTGGACTAGAGGGAGGAGATGTGGGTGGGGATGGTGGCTGTGGCTGCTGTGGAGGAGGAGGTGGAGGATTTTCTGGCGGGTCTGGTATGATCTCTACCGTGATCTGACAAGGCTGCACTGTCATGTAGCTGGAGATGCTGGAGCTGAACTTCCTGAGGACAGGTGGCGTTGGTCTTTGACTAGCCAGGGGCCATGAGTCCTCTTCCTGAGTAATGATAATGCTCGGGGGCACGTCTCTACCTACAGATGTCGGGCTGTAGGAGTAATCCATGATGGAGAGCAGGGTTTCTGAGGTCAGCTCCAGCATGTCATCGCTGTCTCTATCCCTGATAAGGATGGAAGAGAGGGAGCCTTGGGAGTCTCTGTTTTGCTTGAGGGTTTGTTCCTGGACGGCCTGTTGCTCAAACTGCCGGGCCTGCTCACGGACCGACAACTTGGTCTCTGTGCCGCCACTCGGGTCAAATGTGTCTGAACTCTGTGGCCCCTGCCCACCCCTCAGGGCTGCTTGGAGCATCTGCAACTCCCAATCGGCTAGGTCCATAAGAGCTTGTCTCTTAGGGACCTCGTAACTGTGCAGCCCTCCATGAATGCGAGCAGGCATTGACCAAACGCACCCTGACCCTGCTGAGTGGGAAGGAGAAAAGGAGAACCGCTTTTCAGATGGACTCTCCCCCCGTGCACAGGCATCAGGACTGCTGAGGGGACTGTTTTCATCATAGACGGGGTTGTGGGTGGTGAGTGGGTTGCGGTCAGAGAGGAAGGTCACGTTGCTCTCTGACTTGGGTAAGTTGACATGCAATGCTCCGTTGCCACGGGCTGCAATGGTGCGACAGGCAAAGGTGCTAAAAATCCTCTGGTTGTCGGCCTCTTCAATGACAGACTTTTTAGCCCTGCCCCAGTAAAAGGTAGAAGTGAAAAGGAAAAAAAAAAAAAAGACTTGAAACAGGTGAAGATTGATGGTTTAATGGCGAGCGAAGCAAAGAAAAAAGGGTGAGGCAAAAGCAACAGTGCTCTCATTTGTTCCTGCATCTTAAGTGTTTATGACTCTTAGTACTGTGACTGATTCTGATTTTTATAGAGAGATGCAACAAAGCAATTGGTTTATTGATTTAAATATCTCAACATAAGGTTCAGTTTTAGCTTATTGTAAAGAATAACAATGTGATGCAATCTTTGGTGCAAAGATACAGTATAATAGAAATAAACAACATCAACCCATACTGGATGCATTAACGCAATCAGTCACAACACTAACAGATGTGAGGAGATGTCAAGGTAACGGCAACGGAACACAAAAGGAGATGATTGTCTAATGGAAAGGTCGAGAGGAGACAGCTACAGTGATAGCAACTAGAGTGAAGTACCTATAAGCAAAGGAGGCTTCACTTTTCCTAACTACACAGAAGTAAAAGGGTTTTACTAATGTTAAACTACAAAACTTTCCAACTGCTACCACCTCACCAAGGTCCGTTAACAAGACAATACCAATTGAAAATGTATTTACACACAAGGGTAATAAAGATAAAAAAATCCTACAATTACAATAAAGGCTGAGTACATTCCAAAATCATAACTATCTATGGTAGGTGCGTATGCGCAGCAAAAGCTACAAGCCAGAGGGAAAACAAAGGTGCTCCTGCGCTATTTTTACAAATAATACTTATCATATTAATAGACCTCGTATGTTTTGGGATTACTTACTGCAGTCTGAATCCAGAGAGACAGGGGAATACAAATGATGGAGAAGATAGAAACACAGACAGATGGTAAGAAAACTAAAGCAGAAATGTCAGAGGTGTTAACAAAAAATGAAGACAGGGAGGAGGTGTAAGCGCAAGGGTCCATCATGTTTCTGCATACTGAGGGGGAATACCGTACTGATGTGTTTGCTGAGTGCACCTGAGAGTATGGACAAAACAATGCACGCACACCCACTTATGCAAACAAATTGTACCTTTCGACATTAAAAACTTTTCCATGTCGAAAGGTAGAGAAACACGAGTTTCAAAGTGCTTCAAAGTTTTTTAATAGGATTATTTATTGGACCACCTCCATTTATTCCTAGCGCAGGATGCAAAATAACCCCTAAGGGAACAAAGTCTGACTACAATACAATCCCCATGAGAGCTTTCCTCCTGCTACAGAAACAAAAGCTTCTGCCTGTTGTTGAGTGTTGGTCAACATCTGTCTCCTGTCTCAAGCTCTTTACCTCTTTACAGCTTGCAATTCAATTTCCATTTTCTTTTTTTTCCTGTTTTTTTTAGTGCAACTGTGATGTTTGTAGCAGAATGGCTTTAACATTATGTAAATCTAAATTACTAAAGCCAGCGTGGAAGCAGTTTCAATTCAACCTCATTTAATCCACTAGCAATAACCTTTCATTACACGCTTCGAGTAGTATTTAACATGAAAGGTAAAATCCGATCACGCTGATGGGCAAAACACCTGGGATATATGGGCAAGCTCTGGAAGCATTTGGTGTAGGTATTTATCAAAGGAAGATTTAAAGTAATATAAGACAATTATTAAGCAAAGAACAGATCGTGTATTTTTTTTCTATTTCCAGGTAACTGTTGTACTTTATGAACTTAACACACTCTTACCTTGAGAGAAGGTCTTGCAAAAATGCATACACAGTCAAATTAGAAACCGAAACATAAGCTGAAGTCTAATCACCAGCTGTGCTGCGGCATACAGAGTGGTTTGCAGACATGTAAAGTGGATCATGGCTTGGAAACCAAACAGTAGAGAGATCCATTGACGCAGCTACTAATATGTCCAAAGTAGCAGGTGGATTGGATGAAATTCAAGGAAAGGAACCTGCAGAGCACAATCCAGTACCTGCTTATCATGGGAAGAGGTGGGATGGGTGGGATAGGAGACAGATAATAAAGGGTCAGCGTCAACTCACATGCTACTGTCGCCCAGCTCCTCATAGAGGTTGGCGCTGGGAGCACCCGCAGGAGGTGCTTTCCCTCCCGGTGGTAGAGCCATTTGAATCCTGGCAGTTTTGGCACACTCTGCCTGTCGCCTGTGCAAACATTAACATTTACAGTCACAAAGATACGTGTTTCTGGTTCACATGAAAATAATACATTAAATTTAAAAAACAAAAAAACCTTATACACAAACATACAAAAAAAAAAAAAAAAAAAAATCAACCGAAATTACCAGCATTTGTTTCTTTCAAATTTAATGTAGTTAAGAATTAACTCCTCCTTTCTAGAACAGCGCAGTTTAAAAGTGTGCAGATGCCAGCCACATCCCTTATGCATGAAGTCTCTATCATGAATTAACCATGTGTTTTCACAAGGCATTTTTGCAAAAACGAGGCACATGCAGTAACTGATGGTAAAACTGAAGATGCTGTTATGTTTAGTCATGCCTGAAGAGATCTTGGGTATAGGAAAAGAATAACTTGGTATAGAGGGATGAGATATAGGTAGCATCTATTCCTGATTTTATATATATATATATATATATAAAGATTTTTGAATGGTTAAGATCAGAAAAGAAATTCCAAAGCAAACTTAGAGCCTCGATACATTATTTTAACTTAACTCACTTAATTATTAACTTTTTCAATTAATTCAATTCCTTAAGGCTGACACGCTAGCAAACAATTGTAGGCAAGTAATCACACTGGAGTCCTCTTAGTCGCCATGTGTCTGCAGCATGAAAATCCAATATTCACTGCCATTTTAGTCCCTGTTTGTTTCCCCAACTCCTGAGAAAAACATCTGGCTCTTGTTAGCTTGTTCAACTCTTCATCAGCCAGTTGGTTTACTCTGAAAACTGCATAGAGCTGCAAGTGTTGATTGTTAGTGGGATCAGCACCACTAGCAACTCTTTCACTTTTAAGGGAGGCAATTGTTTCAGTATTAATACCAAAAATGTTGCTTAATTGAGATTTAACATGAGAACACCACGAGAATGTTTCAGATTGCCCAGGAGCAGTGACGTTATGACAATACAGACCTGTAACTCAGATTCTAAAGTCGCTTTGTTGTTTTTAGAGTTACGTTCTGCAAGATTACACCTTTCTTACTCAGTAAGTTTAACATTGATACACAGGCATAATTTATGCATAAGACACCTGAAAACTAATGGGGAACAGTTCAGAAAGTTTTCAGCAGTGACAACTGTAACGTTAGAGTCAAGTAAAAGGATATTAGAACAGAACAATGAGTCTTGTTGACTTTGGTGGGATTTTTCTTTTGAATTTCAGAAGATTTTCCACATGAAAATAAACTGTTCTGCCAAATTAAACAATCCTTCTATAACCTACAAGATGAATCAGTGTTGCTTAGTGTCATTATGCTAGAGACATTTAAAAAGGGTGGCATTACCTTGCATCATCTTCTCAAATGCAACCAACCTTTAAATAATTAATGAATAATGAAGACTTGAGAAACTGTACTTTACACACTCAAGCGATGAAAGAGAGATCACTTACAACATTAAAACACTAAGAGGAATTAAAACTTACTCTTTGAACCTGGTGATAGGTTTTGATGCAGCAGAAAGGAGAGGAGATAGGAAGAGAGCGAGATGGGGGACAAAAAAAGATGCATAATTACATAGTTTGGCAAAACTGTGACAATATAATTTTAATAGTAGGAGTTATTTAATATTGGCAGGTATTTTTAAAACACAGACACAAGTTAGGGTAAATAATGAGCATTATTCATGCAATCCTTACTCAGACCAAATAAGCTCTTTGTACAACATTCTATGTCTACTTGTTTAAACACTAAACTTCAGAATCATGAGAAAAACCATGTTCTCGCCAATTTCTATTCAAAGTAGGACGCAGTCAAGCCTCCAGCAGTGACTGCAGGGCTACAGGCAAAAGTAGCCATTGCCTTTTTCTTAAGTGAATCCTCTACACTTCAGATAACCATTACTAATTCACAACAAAAATTCGATTATTCCACATGAATAAACAGATTCATGTATTAAATATTACATTGATTCCCAAATTTAGGCAAGAGTGAATTATGACGACACAGAAATGAGACAACGATTTTCCTAAATTGTTTAATTTTAGCAAAGTAATGTCACCACCAACAAAGCGCCATCTGCTATGACAGTTTGTCTGTTAGGTCTAATGTCACCATCAGCAGCTTTCTGCTGTGTGTTTGGTCTGTGCATTTGCATAAGGACAAGTACTCTGCCCATCTGCCGTGAATAAACATTTCCCAAACATCACCGATTATGGAACCCTTGCAGCATACCAATGATTAGAGGGTATAAGAACCCGACTCCCACAGACTAAGAGCTCAGTTACCTCACCAATGTGACGATGCTGTAAACAAAAAGCGTCATATTTTTCATCAACGGCACAGTGTATAATGCGTGAATGAGAAATATAGAGCCAGAAAGACAGAGAGAGCACTGTTTATTGCGTGTGTGTCGAGCAGAGATGATTAAGTAGTGTAAAGACGCTCTCTGACGGTCACAATTGGCTCTAGATATTTGTCACAAATGAGTGTTAATTAATCTGCTTTCACAGAGTATGAGCAGGGAGATTAGCCCAGCAAAATGCGCAGTCAGCATGTCTGATGAGAGAGAGAGGGACAATGACAGAGCGAGAGCGAGAGCGAGAGAGAGAGAGAGAGAGAGAGAGAGAGAGAGACACACACACACATGCACAGGCAGCAAACAGGCAAAAAGTGTTCTCAATTTATCTCAAACACTTTTCAACAATGCCGTTTGTGGTTTGTTGGCTCTATTCTAACGTAAACAATGGTTAACATTCAAACAATAAATATTTGATTTGTCTGGGAGGAGAAAACCTTTAGCTAAACCGAGTGCAACACTGTATCTCCCAAGATAATGGTCTGCTTAATTAAAATCTATTTCCCTCTTAATATCCTGACAACCAGTTAAAGATGATTAATTGATTACAGAAGCCACTGATTATCACTGAGGCAAGAGTACTCACTGTTTGTAGGTGACCATGACAATGAGGATGGCAGGGATGCAGCAGAGGATGATGATGATGGCCAGAGCCAGGAGAGCTCCCTCTGTGTAGCCCACAGCCTGAGCCGCCTTCTTCACACTGGCCACAATGTCTGGAGAGCGGATCTCGAGGATGCGGCCACCCTCGCCAAGGTACGGCTGGAACTCCTTGTTGATTTCCAGCACGTTCCCATCAAGAAATCTTTTTTATTACAAATAATGAGAAAAGGAGGAGACATGGTTTTGTAGCAGCATAGAGCCACTGAGTTTGTAATTTATCTTAATCTTGTAAACTCTTGAATGTCATTTTTATCTTAACGCTCCTATATTCAATATTTTTTTATTAACAATGTGTTATTGACAACATGACAACAGCTTAATAGCGAGTTTTAGCTCATTGTTTAGCTGTCTCACCTGCAACTTTACTGTTGTGGTTCACTCCCACCACTATCATTGCGTCCTTTTTGGCAGCAGGCAGGTGTTTTCATTGAAAAAGCTCTAAATCTCACCGTACGCTACCTACTCAGCACCAAATGACAGTGACAGCGATTTCGGGCCTAAATACCTCACTTGCTGAGAGACAATTATTTCAAGGTCAGTGACATCTGGTAATTTAGATCATCCCATTCTCAGTGCTGTAAAAGCGACTGGGGATCTGCATATTGTTCACAGACATTTAGTTTCATCTTTAAGTGCAAATGTGTTTAACCACTAAAAAATAAATGACATACTTAGTGTGATGATTCACACTTCTAAAGTGTTTCAATTACAGACCTGTGGCAGAATTTGCGTCGGTATTGTATTAAAATGTACATGCATACGAGCAATCCACCCACTTTTGTTCCACTGTTATTCAAACATTCTGAATCCCGAAGGAGTGAGCAGACTGCCACATCCAATTACTGTCATTTTTGTTTTTCTATAGGTGAATAAATGATTGAAGATGAAAGTTATTAACTGGCCTCTCTGGCAATCTATCCTCTTGAGAGCCCAAATGGTGGAGAGTCCTGTGTTCAAGGTGGCATAAGGACACTATGATGCAAAAATCTCACTCATGGTGTTGTCTTTCTCCATGTCCCTCTGTGATCTGACAGCAAAGTCGCAGATATATAACATGCTGTTACCCCACAACATTGTCAGACATGCACTGCATGCATAAAAAGCCTTTCTCCTCCTTTCCCTGACAGAATCTGTATCTAAGGAAACAGATTCTTTGTAAGCAGGGATGTAGCGAGTCTCTCTTTAAATTCGCTCAGCTCTCTAAAATCTGTCACTTGTGATCAGGGTGACAGTCACTAGTTTTGGTATTAAAAAAAAGAAAAGAAAAAAAAAAAGCTGTTTTTAAGACACCATCCTCAAGGTTGCAGCCTCAATCCCCCACTTAAAAAAGGCTGTGGCACTCATCTGACTGTCAAGGACACTGATATAATGTTTGTAGATTAATTCAGCACATCCACCTCTAAATGTCATTTGAGTTGAGGATTTCCAAATGACATGAAATTGTCACAATCTCATTCCAAAAAGTAGGGGTTTCTCTTAGGAGCCACACACAAAACAGAATTCGCAGCAAAAACGCATAAGTACAATTGAAGACAGAAGATGGTGCTAGATAGGTCATTGTGAGGTAAGCAGGAAAACAAATTGGTAGAGAGTGAAGAGGAATACTGATATATTGATTGGCAACTCTCATGCTCTGGTGGAGTTGGCTTTTTAAGATTGGTGTCTGATCGGTTTGACAGAAGGTCTGACAAACATGAAAAAGGTGAGTGCCAGATTGTCGTAAAGTGCCATCTTAGGCCACATTCTTCTTTCTTCTGATGGGATGGAAAAGTGTCTTGTAAGCACCTTTTTCTCTAGTACTTTAATAGCATGAGAACATGGCCTCTCTCTGGTCTAACAGTATTTTAGTACACTGTTTCAGACTGACCTTGGACATACAGGAAAGGATTTGGCCCTCAATCTCTGTGTGTATAAAATGTATTGCTGGCATATCACTAGGCTCTTGGAACAGCCTTTGAGGCACTGGCATGACAGATTGATGGACTGATTGAAATACACCCTGCTTCACTCTCACTTTATCATCCCTAACCCCACCCCCTCTTTTTTCTCCCTTAAATCTGCCCCTTTCCTATGACATATGACAGATATGGTGCACCTGCAGGATAATCAAAGTCTTATAAAAACTATAAAGGCATTGAAAAAGTGGAGACATTGTAGGAGAGGAAGCCAAGGGGAGCCTGAGCAAGAGATAATTGCTGACTCATTGTATGGAAAGAGGGCAAAGAGAGACTGCCGGGAAAAAATGCATCACATCAGGGGCATTCATTTAAACCAAATGGTGGACTAGACTTTTTGTAATAAAATTCAACCACTCACTTGAAGAGCTCCTGGCGGGAAATGGCCCTGTTCGTGAGCGGGTCAATGGCATACACCATCAGGTCCGATTTACTGTAGTCCTCTAGTTCAAAGCCATCGCCATGACGACGCGGCCCAATTGACTCTACAATCACCTTGGCACCTGGAATCTGGTCCTGGACGTGGCGCTCCAGAATACTGAAATGGACACAAAACCCAGAAGTGAAACTCATATAAACAAAGCAATATTGTGTAAATACTAAAAAGCAGTTAATGTCTAGACTCATAGTAGCCAAATTCCAGGTTCACATTAGTTCAAACCATTTGTGGCATCTCTGTGCCCAAAGCAATATGAGAGCCACCAATCGTAAGTGCTGCACTCTGTCATTGATTGTCCCACTGGGCAGCAGTTTGCTTCTCAAGACTGGGCTCTTGGCAAAGCAGGAATCTGATAATCCTGTTTAGGCAGGAAGAAATCGACACCTCAAATTACAGCCAATAAAGGAAAGCCTTGCTGTCTACCTTTGCCACAGAGGATAACCCGTTTGAGCACTCAGGTGAAATGGCCCTGGTTCAACACCAGCACTGTGCAAAATCCCAGACCTCTCAAATGACATCACTGCAAAGAGATTAACATGACTAATGTGTGTGTTTTTCAGCATAAACGGCAGTGTCACTTGTGCAGGAGGGACACAGCAAGCTCTTGAAAAAGAAAAAAAACAACTATTAAGACCCATTTGCCTTTCAGATTAACTAATTAGGCTAAACACTGTGCGCCAAGAGCTGCGAAAAGATGTTTCATGAATCTCTATCATTAATTGATTTGGACTAGAAAAACACTCTAGAGTATAGACTCAACTGTTTCATTGGCTAATCCATGATCTTAACTGACTGATAACCACTTAATGAAAAACAAAACAACAAAATGAGTTTTATGTAACATTCATTTATATAAGTCCATTTTTATTTTTAATAGTTGTTTGGCACAGCTGAAACATACGCACCACTCCAGTCCTCAAAAACAATTTTGTGTCCAGATTAACGTGTCACCTTGAGCCAAGTTCACCTCATATCATAGTGGGAAAAGCACTGCACAAAAAGACGCAATTAATTTCCTGTGTCAATTCTACAGATATTAGAGGGCAACGAAATGTACTGGAAAAGAATATGTTGAATGAACGAGAGCAAGAGAGGCGATGTGGTGACGGGATTCTGGAGGAGGAAATATTTTCAGTTTTACCTTTTTATTACACAGTAGCTTGATTTATGTAAAATGAACACAAAAATGTACTCCTAGCAACACTGATACTGGTTTCGTCTCATTTAATAAAAGGGTAATTTGGTTTTACTTTCATATTTCAATCATGTTAAATGTTGTCTTACCTAATGAGCTGCTCCTTATTCTCTTCCACTAAAGTCGGTGGGACAGTGGAAACAACAACTTGCATGTCCAATGCGTTGACCACAGAAACCTGAGAGAGCAAGATAGAAGGCAAGAGAAAAAAAAAAAGACCAGGAGGTCAAAGAGCAGCAGAAATAGATATAAATAATGATTAAGCCAGTTATTCACGTCCTACTCTGACTTTGGTCAACTTATTTAAATGGGTCTTTCGGTAAACCAAATGAGAACCTCTAATTGTCTGTCTTTATTGGTGCCATGCAGCAAACTTAAAAGGGTGTAATTCTGATGCCACAGCTAAGTGCATAGGAAACAGCCTCTGTGCTCTGTAGCAAAATCTCCCATGCGGCTCCTGTGAAATTAGGTTTCCCCTTGAAAATTAACGAGCACCATGGTTAAGCACTTGCTGCTCTCTCATATCCAGGCAATGTCCCAGACCCTCCTTCTGTCTCATTAGAGGCTTGTTAGCCAGACATATTTCACTGAAACGAAAAATAAGCCTGCCCACAGTCAGGAAAGATGAGCACTGAATTGGGGGCAAAGCTAAGCCCAATTGCAACGGGTACATGGGGGAAATTATTGGGAAAAAGAAATGCAAACAGAGACGAGAGACCCACATTTAGAAAAACATACAGACACACACAGATGTACATAAAGTGAACAGAGTTAATAAACATGGCTGAAAGAAAGGAGTTTAATTGGATCATTAGTGAGTGGCAGAGGCCACATGTTGACTGCAATCAAAACACTTTGTACTGAGTAAACAAAATCATCATCTAGGCTCATATTAAACAAATTAGTGCGAAGACAAACACTGAAGTTCACTCACACACATTTGTGCAGTTTGTGGTTGTGCTTCATGGCTGGCATCTTTCGATATATTGACAGAATTATTGTTAAAACTGCCATTCACGCCCACAATTCTACCTCATAAAAATATTACCCTGTGAAACAAATAAAATGTTTAAGGAGTACTGCAGTGATTCAGTATTGCACCTCTAAGAAGTAGCAGGGCTTGAGAGAGAAAACGGAACGGTCAAAATCTGTACAGCAGAGGCCAAGATATACTGACCTTCTACTCACTCCTTAGAAACGGTCTAGCTCCACAACACAGGAGCCTACACTTCACATAATGAAATCTGAGAGTGTACTGAAACGCAGACTTTTTATAAAAGACTATTCAACATTTTGGAAAAACTGATTTTCGTTTTCTGGCAGACAGGACAAAGAAGAAGATCAATAACACTATGTTAAAGTGGCAGTCTTAAAAGATTTTAGTCCTGGTCGATTTGTCGACACATGTAGTTACTGGTGGCAACAGTTAATGCGGTTTAATGCTAGGGGTTACAGAATTCTGGGGCAACAAAACAAACTATTGTCATTTTAATAGAGTCAGGCAATAATTGGCCTTTCTCCATCATTCTATGAGCAACCGTGATCTGATTTTATGCTGCACACGACATGAGTCTGCGAACAGCAGGGCACAGTGAAGGGAGCTGTTTCTCACTGAGAAATTGGAGGTGTGCAGCTTCCTAAACAGCTCACTGTGGCTGCTCCTGACTGTTCCATTACTTCCTGCAATATTTCAAACTGATCTACTGTTCAAAAATGCTGAAAATGAGCGTTGTCTTGTTTTGTAGAGGCTTTTTTTGTGAACAATAGCAGTAAGGGCTAAACTCACTGACAAACACATTGCATTTACTATGACTACTTCATCATAAAAGTCAACCTACGTTTCGCCAGATTAAATGCTTTTCACGTGAAGCTGCAGCTGTGGGAAATGTTGCATTAGCAGTAACTTAATATAACATTTTCCGGGAATTTAACCACAGACACCCATTTCTTAATACTGCAAATATATAATACTGCAATACTTTATTCAGTGGGCCATAGGCTCAGTCACCATTGTGTTATCTCATTCGGCCATAGATAGTGACTTAACAGACATTTCTTTATATGAAAATCATCGAGACTGCCAATTTAAATATAAGGCTACAGCTAGCAGTTGGTTAGCTTAGCTTAGTACAAAGACTGGAAACAGAGGTAAACAGTTTATTTCTGATCAACGGTAACAAGTCTGGCACATAACCCACTGTAATAAGGCTAATTAGTGTTTTTACACTGTGGTTTTTGTACAGATAAAACATATGAGATGTAATTTCTTTAGCTTTAGAAGTGCTGGCAGGTGGATTTTGTCAACTTAAGATGGAGTCAGGCTACCCATTACCCATTGTTTTCAGCCTTTGTGCTAAGCTAAGTGGCTGCTGGCTGTAGCTTTGTATTTATTGCAAAGACATGAGAGTGGTATCAATCTTCTCATCTAACTCTGACAGAAATCAAATAAGTGTATTTCCCAAAATGTTGTCCGAGTTGACTAAACTGATGTCATTTGAATAATTTTCTCAGACTTGACGAAGCCCCTCTAGAGCCAAAGAAGACATTATTCAGCAGTTTTCACGTGCCATGCAGCACTCCTCAGTGACCTCTAGATTGACTTGATATGTAAAATTGGTGGAATGCCCCCTTTAATTAGGCCCCCCTCTATCAATGAATTGTTGACAGGTGACATTGCGAACTATTCCTATACTTCAAACACTGTCCACTGAAGAGATATCCTGCTGTGGAAACCTTAAACAATGTGCAATCAATATACCACCGGTGTGTAGGTGACCAATACATGTACATCATACATATTACATGTATTTTATTGACCTTGTACATGTACACCATAAAAGGCACAATATTGGACACTCACCACCACTTCAGCACTGCTGCTGAGACCTTTTCCGTAGTCGTCTGTGGCAATAACTTCAAACTTGAAGTAGGACCTGCGCATGTTTCGAAACATGATGGCCGACTTGATGATACCTGTGTAGGTCTCGATGACAAAGCTGTCCTGGCCCTCTGATGTGGGTGGGATAATCAGGCGGTATGCCATGGCACTGTAATTCCCAGTGTCCTTGTCAGTGGCCTATAACACACATGTAGAACACACATACTAAATTAGATAGGAAAACATCAGTGTCTTGTACTGAAAGCATAAAAAGAGAAAAAAAGAAAAAGAAAAAAAAAAGAGAAAATATTTATTCGGACCACAATGGAAAACATAGGACTTTTCATTTTGAGAGAGGGGAAAACACAGACGGTGTTATCTTCCTTGTGTGATTCATTGTCGATTTGCAGCATCCACTCCCTTATGGTGCATCAATCTTGCTGTCACTTATCACACAATGATTCTGCGGGCATTTGACAAATCAAAATGGTTCTATTTTCTCATGACAAGAGACCATCAGAGCTGTCTATTTATATAACTGGAGGTTAGCAATGTTTTTTTCTTTGAGGCAGAATTTCCTTTTACGCATCCAAGAGTTGAACCCATAGTGTTAACTTATGTTATGTCAGAGCCATTGATGGACAACCATTATAACGTTACATAATCATTAACCATATAACCCTAACCATTATAGACGATTAACAATTCACTCATCAAAGCAAACTAAAACAATAGGTGACAGAGTGGAGCTTTTGGATAATACCTACTAGTGGAGATATTTGCTTATAATTATTTTTCATCACGGTGTTTCATCAGATGTCTGTAGCTTACAAGAGGGAAGAGAGCAGCAGCTGGAGTCTCAAATTATCTGAAGTGGTTTGTTTCATGCCCCTGCAGCTTTGTTGCACTATAAGAGGTTAAAGAGGAGGCAAGGGTAACTAACTTTAAATTTGATTTGCTCTGTTTCTTTAAACCTGTAATAACTATTACAGTTAACTATATAACTAATAACTATTTTTATGGGGGTAGTGGAAACAAGTTGCGAACACACTGACATATCATAACCCTTTAAGCTCATATGTTAAACTTGTTAGCAATTATTACTTATTTACACCTCCAGCAGGTACGGAGCAACATTATCATTCATTTGGAGTCATGTTTCTAAATAAAGCTTGTCAGACCACTTTATGTCATAGTAGGCAAAGCCAAATGTTTTCTCCCATCCACCTCTGAGGCACAAGCTCTGACCGGCCATTGAGCTCACACACGGGCCTCAATTTTCAAAGTGCTTGTCTTTGGCGAGTGACACTGATAAATAGGAGCAATCTCTTTTTCTTCTCCAGCTATTGGCAGAGGAGGGGGAGGGGAAGTAAATTCCCAATGAAAGGGCTGCATAAATCAACGGAGTGAGACATCGTCATCGGGTAAAGACAATTTTACCAAATATATATATAACAGCATCATATACTATATGTGGGGCAAACCTTTTAAGAGCAGCTATGAACACTAGGGGTTTGTTTCCAACCTACCACAAGAGAGCAAGTGAAAATGTATGGATCCTGATGGTTTACATTAAAAATCCTTCACAACATCGATGAATACATTCATTAAAGAGCATTGAAAGCTTAAGGTATCTCCTTGTTGTTTAAAAAGCTTCTCACTATGTTTAAAATAGGAGGCCAAGCAGTGAAGGAAGGAGTTGATAAAGAGTGGCTGTCATTTGGTTACCCATGAATCTTATTCCTTACTGCTTAAAAAACAGGGTTGAGTCAAGTACCGCATGGTGCAGGGTATAATCATGTAATCGGACTTTCATCTAAACAGCACTACCTTGTTAATTAAATATTTATCATTTAACTTTTCCACACCACTGAAATCAGACATTGGAAACAAATAAGGCAAACCTGTGTGGCACTTCAAAGTTCACTGGCTTACATAAAAATCTCTGCCAGTTACTGCTTGTGACTATAATATGTGACTCTCCTATTTCTGGCTAAGGGCGAAACAGCACAAGGTCAAGTGTCAGAATATGCCAAATTGGAGATATTTCTAATGATTATCTCCAGAGAAAGGGATGCTCAGCTTCATTACTAATTACGTCAAGTGCAAACGCTTCACACTAGCCATACTCCAAAGAAGCCTTGGCCTCGGGGAAATTATAGATAACACTTGACCCATAATTCTATACTTTAGCGTCTATTCCAAGGTAAGGGAAAGACAGAAAAGGGATTCCAAATTGGCTGGGTGGTTTAATCCAATGCACATCGTTCAGTCGATTATCTGACTCTACATAAAATGGATTTTATATATTTAAAGGACTTGGGCAATGTGCAAGGTTAACCAGCCATTATTTACAAATCATCTCCATCATTCATGATTCCAAAAAAGATGATTTTGCTCTGCATGAATGTTTCATTAATTTCCATCCCTGTTTCAGGTATGAAAAAGTCTGTTTATTGAATCCAATCGCTGTCCAGTAGCTGATATGTTTCATGCAGTCTGGATTCACAATGCTTGAATTTCTACTCTATTTATGGGTTTTTTTTGTTTTGTTTTGTTTTTTAATTTGCTACTACACTTATGCTTTTTTTTAAAAACAAAACATTGTCCATCAGCATCCAACATTACCTTGTTATGCTGAGGTGAGTTTTTGTATGCCTCAAGTATACTATATGTATGATGCAATTTACAGCGTCTTTGCAATACCCTCTAACACTGGCAGCAGATTTAAATTTTGGGGATGGAGCTACCCATTTTAATTACGGATTGAGGCTCTAACTAATTTTGAAAATAAAGACATTAGAATTGTATTATAATTAAGGTTAAATTTCCAACCGACCTTTAACCTTAACCAAGGGACTGAATGAATGACTAAAATGATCTTAAGAAACCACAGGGGTAGGATGTAAGGTCTTGAGTTTAAAAAAAAGTATAGCAATAGCACAAGGCATATCACATGTACACTAATTGAATATACACTTCAGACAAATACCTTTGAAGTTCTGTTTTATCTTAGACACACACATTTCATATACATCAAGACCCATCCACCTATGAACACAATTTTGTATGGAACAAGGGTCCATCGCCTAAGATATTCTTTAGTGTCCCAACACTTTAAGGGCAGTGCAGCACCCGGACAATTTAGAGCATACACATGCCAGGGTTTTAAGAAAGGCAGAACTCAACTGCAAAGGCACTTTCTGCATGGTCACCCAGACACCGTTGGAGTGGAGCCTCCGACTCCAGTAATGACACGTTTCCTCTAGCTGTGTCAGGGGACACAACTATGTCATGGCAGGTGAACTGCTCACGACCCAAGGAAGTGCAATGTCGAGTGTGAAGTTGTTAGGATGATGCTCTCAAGAAAGCTGCAAACTGGATTAACGCAGGCAAAACAATCAGCTCCTACCGACAGGCACATTTCGAACAGGCTACACCAGTCTTATAAAACCTTGAAGAAATATACAACACACAAGCCCTGGCCATGCAAAGTGAATTTGCAACAATAATTTAATGTCTTATATTTAATTTCAATAAGTTGAATGTACATGTAATGATGAGTTGTTGAGTTAATGTTCAAATATTGCTTATACTATTCTGTTTGATATTTTCTGCAGGTGTTGATTTGAAGAAGATTATTGCTTTGATCCTATGTCTGCATCTCTTTGCGTACAATCATCTGTCTTGTATATATATGCTAAGTGCAAGTTTGAAGTTGTCAAATGCATGACAATGATTCACATAGCTTTGCCAAGTCCTTGAGGAAAGTGGTCTATGTCCTAAAAGAGCTTTTACAAGTTATAACATAAAGATTAAGTATAGGTTCATTTCCTGCAGTAAAAGCAACCCCGGAGTTTTATTTGAAACCATCAATAAAATGAATATAATCACCTGCTTCCTCTGGTATTCTTATCTTTTTACTTTTAGACAGCAAAAAATTTATGGCCAATTTTTTTAATAAGGACAGGGATATACGATCAGCTTTCTCCGTGGTCTCATTTGATGATTTTGGCTGATTTTCAGACCTGCTGGATGGTCTGGAATACTTTTTATGAATCTTCCCTCATGACCTCTGTAGTCCTTTGTAGACCTACTTTGTTTCTTAAACATGCTCTAGACACCACTGGCCTGTGTCCAGTTTCCATTATACTGTAAATAGCTCCCATGTTTCTGGCCAGGTCCCAGTTTAATCTAACTGGCCACAGTTCCTCCCAATGATAACTTCCTTTCACCTCCATAATATCATCGAGTGGTAATAAAACCCAGAATACACTATGACTATGTTGTTGGTCTGTGCTGTGTTGTGATCACAAATGCACAACACAGAGATCGCAGGCAAATATACACACTGCCTTCTATCCATTTATGTTTCCACTTAGACAGATTTCTTCTTTCTATTGTTAAGTAGATGATACTCAGCTGAAAATTAAAAGTGCAGGATAGCTGTCCCTCAAGGCTGATTATCTCTTATTAAGGATTAGATAGCTATCAATTTTCTTCAGCTAAATTGCAACAAAATAGGAATCCTGATTATTAGCAGTGATAGCATCACATCCAATATACAGCTTAGTCTTGGTTAGCCTACAGTGTTGTGCTCTGGGGGAATAGAAAAAGTGAAAAACACCCCTCAAGCCACTGTCACATTATTGGTTTTTCCTGCTATAAAAGAATCTAGAAGCTGATGTAGAGTATATGTTGTGTTCTCTAGCACTGTCCACATTACTGTGGTGAAAAAGTCAAACTGAACGCATTTTCACTGACACTGAGATGTTTGGGCTGATCATAGTAGGCAGTGAAGTTACTTAGTCCTAAAGAGGTAGTCTGAAAGTGTTCATGACACAGCCTTCGGGGAAAAAAATACAGTCCCAGATCACTTGAACCGAACCACATGAAATATAACATAATTTAACAAAAATTGGAAACTCATAACCATTGTTAAAGTGAAATTTTGGCCAGGAAACATACTGTATATATAAAGAAATGCTATGTACATCTCTAAACTTCTGTATTGTTAAATATGGTAATGCACCAAACCTACTTAAAATAATTTAGTTTTTCTGATACTTTCTGCTTGCTTTTGCATCTTTACTACAAAGAGTTCTGTGCTTTACTGTCTTGTTTTTGACTGTTGTTCAAAATCTAGAATTTTTTTAGAAGAATGTTAACTGTAAATAAAAATTCTACCCGATTAACAACGTTGGCAGTACCTTTTTTCAACTCTGAATACTCCCCGCAGGTAGTAGTTCCACCATAGAGTTAGGGCAGGCTGTATGCTGCCTGAAAGGCAAAGCCCAGGGCAAACAAAATTCCAGAAAGTGCGGATGGTAATAATAATAATTTATCAGCTCAGAAAATGAGTGAAGGGGACAAAAATAGGATTTTGGAGAGTAAGCATGAGATGACCCCCCCCATCCCCAGTGGAAATTACACCCTAACATGGCTGTAAAATAATATATACTTCAGTTACAAATGAGAGACCAAATGATTAAAACTTGAAACACAAACCCAACAAAACACAAAAATTGTGAAAGCTATCATTTTAGGTAGGCATTTCAGGCAATGGTTCACCATTGCTCTGTACACAAACACAAGCCTAAGTATACACTAACACTCACCCACGCATGCAGAAAATAGACATACAGTGCAGGACACAGGATGTGGAGTGAAACCTCCTTGGCAGAGCATGTTGATAGTCAGACAGGATATCCAGCCATGCATCTGTAAACATACTGGGATTACACTGATCAGCTCGCGCTGATCCCACCTGCTCGTGGACAGGCAGACAGTGGGCAGAGTGAAATTGAGGTAGAGATGTAGCGAGTGATAAGGGGAGGAGATGAAACTCGGAGAGCAGATCAGATGAATTCTCCCACTATGGCTGCAGGGTAAGTGTTGAAGAAATGGGATCAGACTCAGGCCCTTTTTTTAGTTCCAGCATGTTTCCATGTATGCTGACGCAAAAACCAACAACCAACAAAAACAAAGACCAGATCTTTCTTACCTCTATTTTGAGCACAGAACTGAAGATCTTGGTGTCCTCTGTCACGCCGCCTATGTACAGCTTCCTGGAGAAGATGGGAGGGTGGTCATTCTCATCCTGCACCTCAATAAACACCTTGGCTGTGTTGGCTGCAAAAAGCAAACAGCACAGGATTTGAATACACTCAAGTCCTGTGGAAAATTATCTATTTTAGCCATAAACACAGATCTAGCATGTATCTAGAATAGTATAAAACCTACAAAACTTTTGTCAATTCATATTAAACAAAAACAAACATATAGCATTTAGCACCAGTCTGTGTACTTCAGTGTACCTATTCAAGCATCTGATAACGAAGGCTTGCTGCACCCTCACAAAATAGGAATTGGGACACACAAGCCCACAAAGTTTATATCATCATGGCCACTAACTGGTGAATAAACTTATCTCTGAAGTCACCCGAACTGGCGTTGATCAAATGCTGCACAATTTAGTCTCAAAATTGTAATGTCAATATCATTTTTTCATGGTCATCAGCTGGTCCACAGCTTCAAAAGAGCTTGAAACCATTTCCCAAAATATTTTGCTGTTACTGAAAACATCACAGAATGCCAACAAAGCTTTTTCAAACAAGATGCTATTGGCTAGCCTTCACCAATTTTAAATAAAATTATGCTTTTATCACAAAGTAATACTTTTTTTTAAACATCTGAGGATGAGTGTTTTTTTTAAACCAGTTTTGAAAGCAATTTTTATATATTATGAAACTGAGGAATAAGATTCACCTAGCTTTTGAAATCTGCCTGAAACTTACTCCAAATAGAAAAGGTGTTTGCTTAATTTCATTTTGACCAAAGCTTGACTGAGTGGGTTCTGGAAAACCCCCGTTCATTTAGCTAGAATTTTCAGCTGCACTGCAATAACTATTCAAGTAGTTTTGTAATCATGTATTCCTTTAGGCCTAACTCAACCTGTTTCTAATGAAACAGTATGAAAAGCTATTTTGGTGTAGCTCACAACTTTGAGTCGGTAATTGGGAGGTTGATCATGTTTTGATTACAGCAAATACTCTGATTTGAGAAAAACTGAGTCTGAAGTATGTTGATGACTTTTCTCTGGCCCCGATAAGTAGATCAGGAAAACAACTGAGCCAGTTTGCATTTTATCTACCAAGCAATTAGTGATAACACTCACACTCTGAGTGAAACATGGCTTTGCGAAATAATAAAAATGATGATAAAACCTTGCCTTCTAAGCCATTATTTTTAAATGATTTTTATCTCACATCTTTTACTGTATTATTGAGAAGTTTGTTTTCTCCACAACTTGGAGCATGACAATACCATCATTAAACAGCTCTGACAGTTTAATAGGCAAGCATTTTGACCATTATTGGGAATAATATTTTGAAGGGCAGCCAAGAATCGAGCAGCGAGAATTTCCATGGAGTTAGAAGAAACACGGTGAGAAAGAAAAGGGGAAAGGAGGCAGAAAATTCTGTAATTTAATACTAAATTTGCCCCCCGTTCCCCTTCCCTCCTTCCTCTCTCACTCTCACGCACACTCATAGAGATGCATGAGAGAGACGGGTCCACTAAGAGGAGGTATTGCTGCTAAGGTATTGCTGCCTTGAGTGTGCCTATGAGTCCATTATCATTTTGAAAATATGTTTAATTAAATCTAGTCTTATTATTATTATGCATGTACATATGGATGTCTGAGTATGTATATGTGTCTATATATAGGCCATGTGCATTACATACACAGTGCATGAGTCCTAACGGCGCTAAGATAATCTATTTGACAAATCAGTCCACTAATGCTCTGATAATTAAAACATAAAGGAACCCTTAATGAGAGGCGAGATGTTTCTGCCAAACGAGGTTGAGCCTGAAGATGCCAGTTAAGCTTCTCTCTTCCTTGTGTGAGAAAGAGTCCTCGACTTCACAGCTATCAGATAAGTGATGTGTGTGTGTGTGTCAGTATTGTGTACTTGTAATTGCCGTCACTAGTATGTGACTGACAGATGGTGTGAGAAGGAAAGAAGCAGGTAGAGTAGGTCACTGGTTATTCAAATGTATTGAGAGTGAGGTATGGAATGGGAACGCACAGAAGCTTTATTAACTGAGAATTTGCTATAATTAATGTTTTGTGACCAACCCTTGTTATGGGAGTGGTCTACCTAAATTAAAACAAATGGGCTATTTCTGATTGTTAGATCCTTGCGACAAATTTGGACACAACATTTTTAAGGATTTATGATATTGTTGGACGAACATGCTGCTTTGAAGGTAGAAATAAATCACTTTTTTAAGGGTATTTTAGTAATCAACATGATTGAAAGTCATGGTCAGATCTCCATACATATATTACATGTTCATATTCAACTTTTCATAGTACTAGCAGCAAAAGCAAAGAGTATTTCTAAATATCACAGCGGTCAGACAAGCTTCTTTTCCAACATGCTTTGAAAAAGAAGCTGCTGAGCTGGACACGAAAACCACCGAATACAGTATTACTTTAGTCAATTTAGAATCAGCTTGATGTTGAATGGAGTGTGAAACAGAACAAATAATCACCGGCTGCAGCAAAACCGCCACCAAGTATACAAATGGATCAGTGCAGCGAAGAAAGGTAACAGTACACACTGTGACACACCGTTTTTACTTGTTTTAATCCAGATTGGCAGCCTAACAGTGCAGGTAGCACAAATGGATTTAATATGTAAAAGGTGTATAATGATACTGTAGTAAACCAAGATCATTGAGCTTCTGTGGTAGACTGGATTTTAACAGCACATCTGAGTTTGCCAATGCATAGAGAGAGCATGTTTAATATTTCTGGGATTTTTTATATCTTTCTTAGGCATGGCCCTTGTATGGCAGAAATATGCAGGTTATAGTCCACACATACAGTAAATGATTGTGAAAATAAATATGGAAGATAAAAATAGGCTGTGGGAGAATTTCTACATTTGTATTTAATCATAATCTGTCACAGTGAGGGATTATGATAAAATATAAATACAACACATGGAACCACATGAAACATAATTTCAGCACTGATTTCCTAAAACTCGAGCTACACATTCACCCGTTTATTACTTACTTTTGGAAGGCACACGCAGATTGGACATGACAACCACCATCGAGTCTGCCTGGACCCGGAGGACATAGCTGGTCACATTTTCATAATCCAGGGGTTTAGCTGTGGAGATGACGCCTGTCCTGTTGTTCACCTGAAAGTGGCCTGGATCCAAACAAAATCACAGCACATGACAAACTGGTAAAAAGCACTCCTGGCACTACACATCTCCAGGTGAATATAGTTTAAATGCCACTCTTCAGGTATAACAACTGAGAGCATTTATACATACCGCCTGAGGACATTTTCTCTTTCTGGCTAACTGTTCATTAAGTGAAGAACTAAATGAAGCATTTTTGGCACTTGCTAAAATGTGGAGTTCAATTATCTAGACGCTTAAGCAGTTGGCAATCTTCACACATGCTATAGAAAACAATCAAAATAATGGTCTGTAGTGAGTGGCAGCTTCATGAGAGCAGTCGCTGGACCATGAGGAAATCACACAAAAACAGCATTATACATTCCGATGAGACAGCTTAAATTGTGGATTCTAACAGGACATAGGAAAAAAATTCCAATACTTCTGGCTGATTTTTTCCCCTTTCAATGGCACGGACTGATCCTTACTCCTCTATGGCTGTTTTTTTTTTTGTGCGCATGTGCCGAGCGTGCATGCAGCCTGTTGCAGATGCTCCGCTGTGTTGTCTGATTTTTCCAACTTTTAGCTTTCATGTTTTGACATACTTGTTAAATTTTTACTAGCAACTTATTTTAATCTGTGCTCTCTCTAAATATGCTAGTAGTGAGAGATCTGGTCTGTTTCTTTCATCGAGGATTACATTGTAGTGAGTGTGAGTGTTATGCGTTTTCATTCAGCTTTGCTACTGTTACGCAGCAACTCCACAGTCGCATTGTTTACATCAGGGACTAGCTGATCGTGCTGAAGCAGGCCGGCATGGCATCCGTAACAACGGACACCCCTACAGAAATCAGAGGAGGACACAGAGGATGCAGAGAAGGAATGAAGGGATGTAGGATGAGAGCTGGGTCCAGACAACAGAGACTGATGGAGAGTAGTGCGTCTTCCTTTTATCATCATGGGCAACGTGAGATCACTGGACAATACGATGGATGAGCTAGCAGCCCTAGAGAAGAATTGGAGGGACTTCTGTGAGTGTGGTGTTAATGTGTTTCACAGAGACATGCCTGCAGGAAGGTACTCTGGATCCCACTGCTACCATCAACGTCTTTCAGATGGTTCGGGGCAGACAGGATGGAACGTTTCTGCACTCCAGACATTGAACTGTTAGCTGTGGGGCTACGTCCATACTACATACCCAGGGAGTTCTCACACGCCACATTGGTTGTTGTTTACATCCACCACTCAGTTAACCAAACAACATGTGATGTCATCCACTCTGTTACTGTGAGAATCCAGACTCTGCACCCCAGTGCTTTCTTCAGGATTTCTGGGGACTACAATCACGTGACAATGGACATGTCGCATTACTTTTGCTTTTCTATTCACTTACTGTGTATCCATCAGTATTGCTACGTTGTAATAGTTTGTAATTATTTACTTCCTCTTTCCTAATTGCATGTTGAGCAATTATAACAAAGCAATTTCCCTGTAGGGATCTATAAAGTTTTTCTGATTTTGATTATGAAAAGGTCATGCTTCAGAAGGCTTTTGCTTTCCCTGAGAAGATTACTGTTATGGGGCCTGGAGGAAGATTTATAGAACTCTTATTAGGTCTGCTTGCAATTTCCAGGCGCATCTAAGAAAAAGCGACTCTAGCTCCTGTTTCTTCATTACAGACAAAGATCTTTTCAGGGGGACTTGAGGTACATATGGGGAAGGGGCTACAGCTTCCTTCTACACCCTCTCCAGATCACAGGTACATCTCTTACTTTTGGCTTCAAGACCAGAGCTAACTTCACACCTGTCGGATGCTCTCTCTCTCCCAGGGTGCACAAGTGTGAAAAGCAGAGTGAAGTATGCCAAAAGTGTGTTTTCTACTCCAGACAAAGACCAACAGTACCTGCTGCTATGACATGCATCCAACAATTTTCAAAATAATCTGGGAGCTTTTTCAGGAGTGTTATTTTAAAATCTGATTGTGCAACTTTTGATGATTGTAAAAATACATATTTATCTGCAGTTTTCTATATTGCGATGAAAATGTTGTTTGTGGACATCTGCAGTTGTCAGAGAAAAGGCTGTGTAAATGCTGACACCCTGGCACAAAAGTATCTTTGCTTTATGTAGAAAAATAAATAAAAAAAAAGGGACAAGAGGTCTTTGTACTTCAAACACAAAGCGTATGTCGTAATTTGAGTGAGTGTGTTTGGCAGGGAATCTTGGGAACCAAAATATATATTGCATTGTACGTAAAAAAACATTCATTTGGAGTTTGTGAAATGTCGGCTTAATTGATATGATCTGTAGCACATACCTCGTTCATTTCCTGCCACAATGGAGTAAAAGATGGTCTGATTGATAGCAGCAGCCAGAATTGTCCCCACTGGTGTGCCAAATGGAGCCAGCTCACTAACAGGAGGAAACCTGGAAAGAAAGAACACAGATCATAAGACAAATGGTATTAGGACTTGAGGGGGTCAATGAGAATGCCTTACCCAGTGGAAGACCAATATCACAGGTACAGTATAATAAGGGCTGAGATGAATACAGAGGTTTTCATAAAAGCCACAGAATATCTACATATATTTTAAGAGAAAAAAATATAATCTTTGGAATCAATTCAAACTGATCGTTGGGATTGATTTCAATCATTGAATTCTCACTTAATGCATGAAAAAGATCCAATACAGAACTGTCACGGCACAGAGTGTGTATTAATCACTGACTCTGTAAACGTTTGGTACGTTATATAACCATTTACATAACCACTAATAGCAGCAGTAAGGTTAAGTGCTGTAATTTTGGTATATATATATATTTTTTTACTTTATTAGCAAAAATAATCTTTTTTCCTGCCTTTTTCTCTTAGGAATTCACTGTTTGGGCGAGTCTTACTGAGTCTGTACTTTTCAAATCTACTTTGAATAAATAATAGGCTTAAAAATAATAATTTGTTTAATCTGAAACTGTTAAACACCAGCCAGTTATTGT
Source organism: Xiphias gladius (assembly GCF_016859285.1). Lineage (NCBI taxonomy): Eukaryota > Metazoa > Chordata > Actinopteri > Istiophoriformes > Xiphiidae > Xiphias > Xiphias gladius. The sequence continues at coordinate 12,053,118 of NC_053410.1, forward strand.
TTCAATTATTTCAGTTTGCTTTGATTTGTCTTGTCATTTCTTTCAGTAGATTTACCATTCCCCTTAACGTCACTCAAGTTTCCAGATAATGAACAGCACATTTACCCCCCCCGGCTTTATATCTGAGTGTGGTGGTAACGAAGCAAAGCTCTCACTTTTCTGCTCAGTCTTTGCTTTGACTCTCAACTATGGTCGTGAACTTTGGGTGGTGACTGCAAGAATGAGACTGAAGTTTCAAGCAGCTGAGATGAGGTTTCTCTGCAGGATGGCTTGACTCACTCTACGTGATAAAGAAAGGAGCTCAGTGATTCAAGAGAACCTTTTTATCAACTTGCTGCTCCTTTATGTTGAGGGGAACCAGCTGAGGTTTTTTGGACTCTTGGTCGAGACACTTCCTGACTGCTTCCTTCTGCGGAGGTGTTTCGGAAACAATCTGCTGGGAGGAGACCCCGGGGCAGACCCAGTATACGAATTTGAATCTTTTAGCTTGTTGAGAGTGCTGCAGTTTTCACTGGGAGGAGTTCTAGGAATTTGCTGGGTTAAAACATGTTCAGGCTATTCTGCTGGTCCTGTTGCTGCTGAAACCCTGACTAGGACAAGCTGCTTAAAAGTATACCGATCAGCCACAAAATTAAAACTGGTATCCTGTTATAATGTTTGGCTGATCACTGTCGAATAGAACAGAAAAATGGATAAGCACCCAAAAATGCTGATTTCTTTGTATTGTTAAGTTGGTGAAAGTGTACATCCATAAATGATTTTATACTTGCTTATTTGCAGTATACATCAATTCATCAAATTCTTTGAATATGATGTTCTTTGAGCAACTTTGACCAAAGTACTTTTTCAAACAAAATTCAACTGCTGGACAGACTGTTCTATTTTCAGTTAAGAAAACAATATTCAAACAAAAGATGTGATAGCAAATGCAACACAAAAATTGTACTGTGAAGAGACATGGGTGTTTTTGCCCTGATAAGTGTGACTGTGTAACAGCTAATGACTATACTTGGCTATCAGACATAAAAATGTGTAATCATATCCAGCAGATATGATTGCCACCACTCTCCACAGAAATTACAGCTGCCATATATAGCAGGAAACCCTGTCTTTGCAGTATGTCGGTGAGGGCTGATTTAAGCTGATAATGTCATCTCACTGTGACACCCTCTCGTGATCCTGTGACTACGTTCTCACTTATTCTTTCATCACTGCATATGAGGTGTGTGTGTGTGTGTGTGTGTGTATGTGTTTGTGCATGCATGGTGGTATGCCTTCTTTTGCAGTTTTCATTTAAAGGGTTGACTATTATTCACGGCAGTGGTAAGAAATCTGTGACAACGTTGTGGGAGTATTAGTCACTACATAATCTGTGACAGTCAGATTCTATTATAAAGTCAATGTCAGTGTTACGGGGTATTTTTGGGAGTTGGCGCTATCATTGCATTCCAAGTTATTTACACAGACAATTAGACACCTCCAGTCCATGTTTTTGCTGACCCCTAAGTTCCAACACATTTGACTACATGAATAATAAAATTATCCTAAGAACCCAAACGCGGTCCACCTATGTTTTCCTTCAGGGTTGATTGTTATTTTATAGAGTAACTCCCCCTTATAGGATTGCAGTGGTGAAAGCTTTCACAAGGAAGACTGAGCCAATTTCCCAGGGTGAAGATTGAAGTGTAGGAAGAACTGTATTCACAAAGAAAGAGAGAAGTGTATTTGCTTAAAGGATACACAAGCGTTGAGACAATAAACGACACCGTCTTCGCTGCTCACTGGAGTACAACAAACACTCAGTAACTCTTTAGACAGTTGGCAGGTATAACAGTTTGTAAAAAATATGTGTTTGCCTCTCTCAAAGTTTCCGAGGCAAACAAAGGTGCAAAACAGTACATTCTTGAAGGACACTGAGTAAAAAAGATCCGTCCATCCATCCTGGAGGCAACAGTTACTGTCTCAGGAGAAAAACAATCCCCAAGGACATGTCGAACTGAGAATAATTCTGGAAAATGCAAGCCATTCTCCTGGAGGACAGAGAATGACATAGCATACCATACTGAGAGCCAATATTGTTGAGTGTATGCTGCAGTAAAATGACTGAACTGCATGTGCTCACAAAGCCTCTCAGGAAAAATACAGTGCTGTTATTGACACATGAAAAATGTGCTGTTTGGATAATACTAAATGACTTCTGTTCAATTTCCCTCCAGGTGTGCTGTTGGGCCGTAACTGAATAATTGCGGTGTCTGTGGCACCCAGGAACATGAAGCCGCACAATGCTCCACAGGGATGGGAATGTATTTATTAATGTGGCCTCTTGTAAGTAGATTATCTGTTTGGTTCAGGAATCGGCTGACAAAAACACAGAGGCAAGCCCTAAAGCAATGTGAGCATGGTCAGGTGCAGCAGAGCCCAACATGTGACTCTAAATCAGTCAATTAAATGTGCCATTCACTGTAACCAAGGGTGACACAGTGGTTGTCACTAAATGTATGTGCCTTCACTTTTAATACACTTTCAGCAACATTTTGTCTGTTCTTGAGATTAACAGCCCAGAAGTGGGGATGTAATTGGCAAGATGAGACCGTTTTCGACACACACTAACGACCTTCTTGCTGCTAAGCGACTGTGGTTGACACTAATACAAGTTTCACACACCAACCCTGTTTCTGACGCATGTAACCGAGAACATTTTCAATTGATGTTTGACTATTCAAAGCAGACTAGGTCAAAAGGTTAAGTACCTGCTGTACATCCATGAAAATTTGAATCAAAGGCAACTGGACATGGTTGTAGATACTTGAAGATGTTTCACCTCTCATCAAAGAGGTTTCTTTAGTTCTGAAAAAAATGTCTGCAAGTATCTAAAACCAAGTCCAGTTGCCCTTGATTCACCCTTCCTTGGATGACCATGACCTGTATGACTGAGAATCTTCACAGATACTTGCTGTTTAGGCTTTTGCTCAACAGGGTTGGGGCCTTTTGGTATTACTTTAAGTGGTTGCTGCAATGTTGGTTTGATACAGAAAATATTTATCAGGGTGGATGATGTGAACAATCTGGTAAAATTTTACAGAGTAGTTTTTATTTATTTTGTCAAAGTAAGAAAGAGTTTTGTAAAAAAAGTCAATGCTACTGTTACTATTGCCTGATGTACTTACGTTTGCTTAAAATGAGTCCACCATTTAAAGTGAAAGCCAGATAGTATCAGCCTCATGTGTAGCCTGTTTTTCTGCTTGCCTCATTCTTGATAGTTACTGCAGCAAGAAAAAAAAAACAAAAAAAAACCCCAAAACAAATCTGAGCCTTAGTGTGGAGCCTGATGGAAGCTGATGTGGAAGCAAGCACCAACCAATGGAGCTGAGTTTTATAGGCCCTCCAAACAAGGAAAAAACGCCCCCCAAATACTTATTTTTGATCCTTTCAAAATCCCCACCCGATCATTCATACATTGTGACATTAGCCATTGAAACTCCACATTCAGTGGGCCTCAAGCAAGAACATTTTCATATTGATTTGCAAAACCTCTCTTACTTTTTCTGAGGTCTGCTCGTATGAGTGTTACAGGTCACTCATTAGCACATCAACGGCCCTTAAATGGCCATATAAGGCGACGTCCCTCATCCATCTGTGAGCAAGTTTCATTTACAAAAATATTACCAAAGAGTTAAAGTTGCATTAAGGCACCCGACACAATTGGAAAATATTAATAGTGCAGCGCAGAGCAGCACTGTACTTTTCTGTGACAGAAATGAGGAGTGAATCGTCTGACAGGAAGTAAGAAAAATGTCTTTACAATGCAAAGTGGTCCATTACTATTGTGAGAGGTAGTCATGTGAGAGTCACAGAAATATTAGACGAGAGAATAAAATAGCCTGCAGTACGTGACCTTTCACTGTCAGGTGCAACAGAGGGTGATATTGGACAGGGACCTGCATAAAGAGCCTGAGGCAGCTGGCGGAGTGAGCAACTGATCTGTAAAAGTTGCTGTGCCAAAACATGCCAATAAATATCATAAAATCCAAAAAACCTCAGTAAATTGGCAAGCCCTGACAATGATAATATTGTATGGTGAATGTTAATTTTGTAGTAAGTATGTCTTCATTATTTATTCTATTTTAGTAAATTTCTGTATTATATTTAAATTGCATCTTGTGTCAGATTAAGGAATTATGATTTTAGGTCAAATTAGTGTTTTCTTCCCCGTGGAGAGAGGCAGACTTATCTGTGCGTGACTTATACGCCAGGCCTGGACCACTTGGGAATTTCGTACGTACCTAAGAGACAAATCTAGGCAGGTGACAATTTCTCTTACATCACTCACACTGTACGTACCCCTTAAGAACAAATCTCTTCATACAAGTGGTTCTCGCATGAGGCCTTGTTACTCTGTCCAGAGATTTTGAGGGCTTCTCCAAAGATTTCAAAAATACTCGCATCTACTGACTATTTTCAGCGTTCAGCTTCAGTGGCTGAAAGCTTTGGTAAAACTCTGGTCCGGAACAGGGCTGGATAACCTGTGCTGACCCCGTGCTGTATGAACGACTGTGCGGAGTTAGTACCGGACTGCAATGTGTAACTGCAAGAACTGACATCTTGTCACTTCCATACAAAGTGGCCCTGCCTGACGGTTGTAAACTGCTGAGAAATGCGAAGGGGGTTGTGAAAGTGTATGAAGAGTGCAGATTAGTATAAAGGTGTATCCGTCTGTAAACAGAAAAGATGACAGAAAGGTTAGATACAGTAAGTATGGCAGATTGAAGGAAAACTAGAAATATGTACTGTGCGCACATAAAATGTGTGAAATGATGATCTAAACGGTTAGTTGAGGACAATATGTGATAATTAAGAGGGGCATTTATGAGCTGGCTGATACACTGAGACTTGAATATACCAGAGAAGGCAAATAAGTTGTGTATTCAAGAGTCAAGTAGTAACTGAATTCCAAGAGTCAATTATGCATAATGCAATACCCTGTACCACTGAGCAGGGCCAAAGCCACTTTTAATTCCTTTCATATTCAGATGAGGAAAAATCCAATCCAGGCAGCGAGAGAGAGAGGAGCAGAAGATGCTGACATGTCTACAAACAGCAGCAGAGAGTCCTGGTGTCAACATGAGAGGGGGTGAATGACGAGCCACTGAGAAGCACGGGCGGCACACAGGTGTCAGTGAGCACTCTGCCCCAGGGCCAACAGTGGGGAGATGCTTACGAGACAAGGTAGAGGTGTGTAATCCTCGTCGTGCACCACAGGGGCTGCGTTGACTATCTTTCTACCTCGCCCTCCCTTTTCCATTCATGCATTGCATCACCGATTGAAGAAGCAGCGATGGATATCCCAGGAGACACGGGGATTGACCTCGCTCAGTGCAAGTTTCGTGTGGAAGTACAGATGCAGTGCTGCATAAAAAAATCCTGAACAGCAACAAACGCAGACATCAGTCATTTAACTGTAATGTGCACAAACAGTGTGCGAATGCCCCATAAGTACAGACTTGCAAATGACTGCACATTTTTGCTTTACTGCTGATGGTCGTGTTACACTGCTCATTCCGTTCAGAAATTATGAATCAACCTAATTTGATGACTGCTGAGGTGGATACGTGCTTGAGAGTTTGTTAGTTAGCTGTTATATCACTCAGGTGTTAACTTGTTTGCTCCTGCCTGGAAGCAAATTTGGAGAGTGACAAACAAGATTCTCCTCTGACTCAAACTAAATTACACATACAGAATGCATTTCAGCTCCTCCTCGAACACAAGCAGACAAAAAGGAAAAACACTTCTGTGAATTCAGAGCTCATGTTCTCCATTAAGACCACCGTTCTAAGTGATTTTGACAACAGAGGCAAAGCTTGCTCACTCACACGACATAATTTATGCAGGAAATAGCCTTTTCACCTCAATCTTATTACAGATTTTCAAATTTAATTAGAGTATTAAACATTCAAAATGACTAGCTGAATACCTCAGTATTGCATTTAAACTGTAACATGGAAACTGTATTGTATCTTAATAATCTAAGGCTTTACTGTATCACATGTACAATAGTTTAAAAAATTAGCTTTCGAAAAAAAAAATTGATATTCATACTGTGCAATTGAGGCTGTTAAAAATATTTATGTGCTAAATGTCATGCCGTGTCCGATGTATTTTCCTTTTTTTTTTTTTTTAAACACTGCAACCCATTGAAATCAAAGTTCATGCCCAGATAAGGAGTGCGCCACTGCTCCTTTAATGTAATATTATTCTAGAGTTTAAGCTGTAGTGTGTTATTGACTGAAGGTCGAACTTTAAAGATTATAGGCTATGTTTGGCAAGACTGAAGAGGGATGGAGAAATTGAGGGAGGGAGATAGGGTAAATGAGAAAGACAGATTAAAAAAAGCACTAGAGATCCTGAACACACCCAGGATATAACCAGCCAAATTGTGGTTTATATTCATGTCTGTCATGACTCATACAATATATGTAGTGAAGAATTTTAAGGAATTTCATAAAAGCTTTTTTATCATAATTACCGACCACCAAGTTCTAATCAGTTCATCCTTGAGTCCAAGTGGACTTTTCTGCCAGATGTAATGAAATTTCCTCCAGGCGTTCCTGAGATATTGCATTCACAAGAATGGGATGGACGTGAGGTCACAGTGACCTTGACCTTTGACAACCAAAATCTAATCAGTTCATCTGAGAGTCCAAGTGGACGTTTGTTCCAAATTTGAAGAAATTCCCTCAAGGTGTTCCTGAAACATCATGTTCAAGAGAATTGGAAGGATGGATGGACAGACAACCCTAAAACATAATGCCTCAGGCCACGGCACGGAGGCATAAAAACACCAAACACCTGTGAACATCCAACGAGGCACACACAATGCCATGGTGGTTACTGCATTAATACTGCGTGTCAGAAAGAACTGATTAAATTGCATTAACACATCATGAAGGAGCACACATCATGAAGGAGCACACAACAGCAACTGCCATTGAAAATCAAATACGCCATCTTATAAAGTGTTTATATATATATATATATATATATATATTACATATAGTTATGCATATTAGAAATATACATACATATATATATATATATATATATATACATATATATATATATATATATACAAACATACATATACATATACATACACACACACATACATAAACATATATACACACACACACACACACACACACACACACACACACACACACACACACACACACACACACACACACACACACCAAATTTAAACCAAAATGCAAACCAAAATGCAAACCAAATTCAACACTAGGAGATATTAGCACATGATGTTCATGAGCTGCAGACTCACACTTGCTAAGAGGATTTAAAATGCTCTGGTGCTAACAAAATATCTCAGAAATCCAACACTTCTGACATAGAGTAAAGTTTGAGCAAGTAGTCACATTAACCTATTGTGTTCTATAAAACGAAAAAAAAAAAAATTTACAACCCCTGGTCTGATCATGTTCCTCCCTGAGCTATTCCTCTGATCATTTATCTTGCCACACCAGACCCATATTTCCATTGTTTTCACAGGGTGGCTTTTTTTTCTCAGTTCCAAAACAAAAAAAGGGGTAACTATAAAAAATGTCCTCTGGGGGGCAAGATGGAAAGCATTCGCAAACCTGGAGAAACAACATTTACTCTGCAGCCACTAACTGTGTGCCAGCTAAGCCATGTCAACCCACAGGATATCATTTCACATATCCCAGTTTGTTGTCCAAACTGGGCCAGCCACTGAGGCTTGCAAAATGATATCACGCGGCGACATGTAGGCATTGATGCCATCCTGCATGTTTTGCTGGTTAATTATTGCTCATGCCCAAATGATCTATTCGACCACAAAAACACCTGGAGCCCTTATACACAGAAACAAATTAGTACCTCTCTAACTAGCAGAAGGCTGCAGGAAATACAAGTGAAAGAAACTGTGTTGGACTGGCAACCACAAGTTACAGAAACTATTTTTGAATGTTTGCGGTGAGTACCCAGTCTCATGCCTCTTATGCCATGTTCACTTGTTGTGGATGGTAGAGATGGGAAAGATTCCAGGTTTAAGAACTTGCAAGCATTCCCGTCATCAAGATGGCTGTATGATTACAGAGATGGTCGTGTGAGGCTTAAATTACTGCGACACCATACCCATTAAATTTTGGTCAAATTACACTGAATGGCGGACTTTGGCTGATGTGTAGCATGCATATTTGTTCTGTTTTCAGCCACTTCCATTTTATCACCTGCCAACTTCACGCTATCAAATATGAATTTTGTTCTTAAATCATACAGAGCCGTGCGTTAGTGCGTTAGTCTGAGAAACTATTTACAGTTAATGTCGATGTTACTTTAGTATGCTTCAGTGCCATCCTTTTTGTGCTTATTGTCTGGACAAACAGGTAAAAATGTTCCCTTTTTTTCTCTGTCAGTCAGCCATCTCAGTGTGTTCATTACTCATGCATGTAGCTCAATTTCTGCTTTGTACCACAGTTCATAGGGGGCTGCATTTTTCTTGCCCTGTTAACTGTTAAATGTGCTCATATTCGATTAAAGGGATATGTTAGTCATGGATATTGAAATATGGGTAAAAAGAAGCGTTAAATTGTACTCGTCTCTCACATTTCCACTGTTGTGCTTGTTATCCCCGATAGTTCTGTTTAAACTAAGGGAAATTACAGAGGAAAAACAACTTGCCTGTCACAAAAATTAAGCAACAGGGAGAGCAGGAATGTCAGATGAGAGAAGAAGAGCACTTTCATTTGCACCAAAGCTTACAAAACATCTCATGCAATAATGTCCTGCCTCGACATCATTCTCACTAATACAGGATAATGTGACAGCTGACCCTTCTAGCTACAAATAGCTGAGCAAACACTTCAGAAATCTAAATAAATGCAACCTAATATTCAGCACAATGCACTGGTATAGAGTTTGTATCCATACAGTATATACTTTATTTTTAATGGTTGCTGATACTTATCTGGAACGTTAGTGCAAGCATTTAATGATAGGTCATACTGCTTTTCTTCTCTGGCTTTCAGTGTCGACCTTTTTGCTGATGGGACGTGTGCAACGAGTGTGACTTGGCATCTGCTAGACAGCCAAGTGATGGCTGCCTACTTAGCGGAGAGGACTGAAAGGTCAGTGTGCTCCTGGTGCTTAGAGGTTCAAGACTCAGGGAATCAGATTCAAACCTGTGGCTGAAAATCAATCATGCCCTTCAGAGGTATGAAAGACCCCCACACCTTATATTGTAGCTGTTTAGAGGAGGACTGGAGAAAGAATAGCAGGATAGAATGACATATGGATTGCAACATCTCAGTAAGTTCATCACGTCTTGTTTCCATGTTTTGTTTTGAAATACTCACCTCTCTTGTAGTTTCAGTTCCTGCCCTTGTCTGTCTTCAGCCCATTGATCATCCACACCTGTTCCCAATCTATGCTACTTGCCTGCCCCTGCTGTTCCCTGTCAGTCCCCAATCTTTGTTATACCTCGTGTGAACATTGCTTTCCGGCATTCTCCTAATGTTACTTTCTATGGTTTGTGACTTTGCATTGCCTTTTGGTTTTTGAATTTTTGCCTGCTGCCCGCCTGTTATTGTTGGCCTGCTTCGGACTGACTTCTTGTGTATAACCACCTGCTTTTTGAGTAAAGATTCTGATTTTTGAACTTTACATCAGCTCCTGTGAGTTTCTCTGCTCCTCAGTCTCAGTTCAATCCAGAATTATTACATAGATGGATAGATTCATATAAATAGGCAGGGTTAAGGTTGCTTTTTTAAGCGTGGATTTGCAGTGAGGCATGACGAACGGTGTGTGGGAGAGCGCACTGTTGGGTGTACAGCTAACCCTTAAATGCCTGGCAATGAGCATGGAGGACTAGGTTGTGAGTACTTCTATCACTTATATACACGTCTGGCAAAACAACAGTTGCAGGGAAGGCTGCCAATAAAAGAACTATCTGCTATAAAGGCATGTCATCTGCCCAATTATGTCAGAATTACAGCCTTGTCTGAATTGGAAATGTGACATGGATGGATTTGTTTTTCTCTAAAAATGATAAATGCTATTCTCCTCGAGATGTCAGAAACAGTTGATGGAGGGCGGAGGGTTGAGCTGCTGCCTTCCTTTAATTCCTCTAAAATGAGCAACAATGGTTTCATGGAATAGATTTTCTTTTTTTTTTTTAATTTAATGAGTAATTTATTGCTTTTTGATTAGTTGCCAATGGTTAAGTCCAGTGTGGCTGGTATTAAAAGCGGTCATTTGAGAGTCAGACCGCTGATAGCATTAAAACAATGGTCACACTGGTCAGATATCTACAGGAAATTTACATAGGAAGTCTCTATGGTCTATAAACGTCAAGAAACTGCAGAAAAGAGATGTGCTGTACAATATCTGACACTGACATTCACATGAATGGTCAGAGTAACAATGTCTAATGGAGAAATATGAAAAAGACATGTCTCAAGGCTTAAGACAATTGTATTTATTCCACACAAAAGGCAACTTTAAGAAATGGTTGAGTCTACACTGAAACCAAGAAAATATTTTTTTTCACATGTGTAGATGCAGGTATGCATGGATCAGCAAACAAAATGTCTACACAGTGATATTAGCATCCTATCATAATTGTGTAATTAGTGGGGCTGCAAGCATAAGCAGTGACAACATGTTGATTGTAGTAATACTCTTAGTTGACACTGTTTACTATGCTAACAGTATAACTAAAAGCATCGGGCTGGAGGAGCTCTTCTCTGGATTGCACGTCTGCATATTTATGCGACAGATATGGCACAACATCTGCTGTCTGCGACTAATGTATTGCTGTAAATGAAATAAATAACAGCATGACATTTCTCTCCCAAATGATATTCTCTTCAATCAGTAAAAACGCCAAGTACGGAAATATGTTGCAGAAGGAACAAGCAATATAAAACTCCATAAGTTTACATTGATATACTTACATACCTCTTACACAAAAATATACTATACAAAAACATAAATGTAAATATGTAAATATGGACACATGCCTCTAGTGGCATGACTCAAGACCCACTTGGGCCAAAAAAGGTTAATGTACAGTAATACATAACTAATGACCATTTCATTAAAATGAGCAAAACGTACAACAATGAATTGAGTTTATGTGGAGAAATGCGCAAATCTAAGTGAGGGCACGTGCACATAGAAGCACACATACCCACACAGACAAAAATTTCCCCCCTTGCTGAGAAGAAAATGAAGGGCTACTGCCTGTACAATGAGTAGAGAAGTAAAAGGAAGACAAAGTGAGAGAGAGAATGACCGAGAGTGATATACAGTAAGCTCAAAGGAAAAACTCAGGGAATGCAGAGGCCTGGGGAGCTGAAAAGAGGAGGATGAGGAGGAGGAGAGCAAAAAGAACATACTCAGAAGTGGTGAGGCAAAAGTCTCATGTGATTTAGAGTAGATTTAGAAGGGGAAGTGCTGTGGGGGAGAAAACTCCTCATACCACAGGTTTCCAACATTGGGCCAGCGACGTAGGCTCAGTACAAGAGGCAGGATTCACACAGTGGAACCATGTTAGATAGCGGCTTAGCCCTCCTCGTCTCTAGTCACATACGCAGGGTAAAATAAATACTTATTCCCTTCCCATGTGCCCAGGGCTAAATACTTCCTCAAAGGGTTGTGAGATCCATGTAAAAGAGACATTCACAGTGGTTTAATGATAGGGCTTCCAAAAACATTATTCTCCCCAAAACTGTCAAGAGCTGAATATATTTCTTCATGAACATTAGATGTAATTAATTAATGTATTTAATATGAAATAAAAAAGACATAGGGAAAAAAATTAAATGAACAGAAATGTTGTTTAAGCTGCTATGAGTAATTTTTGATTAGTAGTTGGCAGGGCTGCCTGACTAATCATACAGTGATTTCGAGTAGATTTAGAGGGGGAAGTGCTGTGGGGGAGAAAACACCTCTATGCAATCTTATTTATGCATGACCATAATCCTACTGTACTTTATATATATGAATATCAGGCAGGTCTGTCTACCAAATCAAATCAAGTGCTCCTGATTTTTCCCTCGGCTGCATCAGCAAATTACATCACATGGCGAACAGTGCACACGCAGGAGCAGAGGAATGAAAGGGCAAATATAAAAACTTATCTACTGTGTGTGGGATAGACAGAACAGTAATAGGATGGAGGAAAGAGCTTTGGAGAAAGAACAAAATAAATCTGATTCAAAAAATCTGACAACGATGTCCGTTAAAACCACACTCATTTTGCAAAAGTTCTGCCATAGTTGCAGCAGATGATGCAGCTATCAAGCGATCAAGATGAAGCTATCAAGGCCATGAAAACTACAAGAAAATCCTTCCCTTTGAGCTAGACACAATGGGATTACGAAGTCAATCACTTATCACCTGGCCAAAGACATAGCTTGGATCGACACAGTCAGAACAACAGATCAGAGTTAAGTTGTTGATGTAACTCTGTGGTTATTCGGGAGGCTGCAGTTTGTGCCGGGGACGATACTGGATTGCTGTACAAATTGTGGAAGAAAAAATATCAGACATATTGCACTCAACTACTAATACAAATATAAATACTGATCTCAATCATTAAGTTTGTGTTTCTGTCTAGACACCGCCAAAAAAAGAATGCAATAGAAATTTCTATTTCTATGATTCGTGAGAGAAAATTGCAATATTAAGTTTGACAGAATTGTGCAGCCCTACTGGGGCCAAGCAAGACTCTCAAACAAGCTCACACAAACCCCAACTGTTAGTCACAACATACTTTCTGCTTATCAAGTTGCTATAGCTAATGTGTTTGTGAATACATATACAGCAGATATGGAGAAACATAGCCATTCTATTGGAGTCTTTTCTGGCCATCTGAAAAGTCTAAGTTCAATATTCACTCTCCTTTAAATAATGTTCTTGCCTACCAAAATCTGAGAAAAATATCTGGGGTTTTAGCTTGCTAGATGCTTGACTTTATTTACCAACCAGTCTTCACTGTATACTGGGCAGGTAGTGTACACTCAGCTTGGCTGTCTACAGTATTATATGGGGGGTGTTGATGAGGACTGCTAGACTCAGTCACACAGCCATCTTGTGGTCTAGGGAACTAAATTGATGAGCGAAGAGGCTTAAAGCTGTGTAAAGCTACCGAGCTGGCTAATAACTGTAGATTCAGCACTACAAACAACCTTTTCAAATACTGACTAATTTGCTTAGGTATTAGTACCATACCTTTTAAACATTAATGCAGGTGTAAAAATTATTTCTGATTGGGTAATCCAAACAATCGTGAAATATGTGAATAACAACTGTATTTCCAGTAAGACAACATAAGGTGTTTTGCTCCAACCTTCTGAAAAGGAAGTGGCAACATGCTGCTACAGTAGCAGCTACGGTATAAGCCATTTATTTTAGCCAACAATGACTGGGAGCCCCTCATTTCCGTCTGACAGATGGAGGGGAACAACCATAAAGCAGGAGCAGAAATCAGTAAGTCAGCCAAAGCCCTGCAGAGTTGTTTTAATTGTGTGAGCTAGAGCTGTAGGCATAGCTTACCTGATTGCTGCTTGCTGCTATAACTAACTGCCTTCACAGAGAAAGACGAGATCTTCTGTGGACGTTTAGCGAGTGATTTGTGTTCAGAGGGTTCCTTGGGGAGAGAACGATGGCGTGAGATAGAGATGTGAGGAATGAAGAGACAGTTAATTGCAGAATGAGCAGATTGGACGCTCTCCGCTGGAGAGAACATTGTCCAGCAGGAGAGGCTCGAACACCTGGCGAACGCTTCCATGGCTCATAATCTACACCAGGCCTGCCACTGTGTATGGTTAGCATTGTCAATGACACCCTACAGAGGCTTGTGCCCGTGGTCCCTTCTGCATATTTGTCAGACAGAGCACTCGTTCAAAGCCTTAAACAATAGCCTTTCAACGGCGATGCTGCTTGGCCTGTTTATCAATCACTGAATAAAGCTGAGTAACGGGAGAACGTGAGCAAGGACACAAAGTACCTCATTACAAGCTATCAGGAAAGTATTCGATGCAAACACACTCATCTTTATGAGAAAATACACACACATAGACACGTACTGAACAACAACAAAAAAAAACATTAAAAAAAAAGGCAGTGAGAAGGGCAGAAAGACATACCTGCACAAACAAAGACAAACACGCCTCAACTGATGTGTTGACAGGCTGGGAAGGACTTACATTCCCTGTCCTATGCATAAAGGCATATCAAATTCTGTTACAGAAGACAGTCTGTCAAGACTCCCTGCTGTGACTGACATACAGGCTAGTAAATCAATCTACTTAAAACAAGCTTTACTTTAAGCTCCAAGAAACTGCACTGTGGCAGGCAACGTTAACATCGGACCGTAAAGCTTCACAGTCAAAAAGGCAAAAATCTCCTGAACACTGCAGACAGGTACCTACTGCAGCACAACATAATAGATAGCAAATGTTAATGCTAGTACTCAACCATCATGGAAAATTTTTTCAAAGCAGTTTCAGCTGGAGTGTTAATAATCCTCGTGTATTTTTAATTATAAATGACTTCTTGGCCCCCTCCTGAATCACAGTAACATCAGTGCAGAAAAAACTCCACCCGGCCCTGACCCAATACAGCTCTATATCGCATGTTTAGCAGCCAGTCACCTTAGAGCAGTATAGATGCTCTGAGATGTGTCTCTCTCTCCCAGTTTAACAGACTAAACACTTAATCTTGTTAAAGAGACCCTTAATAAACTCATAGCGAAAGCCCTGCTTTTCACTCAGAGAGAAACAAATGTGGTTTACAGCAGTGACGATCTGCAGCATCTACCCTGAAGCTCTAATTCATATTCATACTCAACACTCATTAATCAGTCATGTACAGAAAAGACAGCATGACAAAGATGGAGAAACAGAATCAGAACTGGGGCCACTCTAATGAAGGTTGACGACGAGAGCACAATAATGTGCAGATAGCTATTGCTGTTACAAAATAATAAAATCAAAAGGAATAGTGACTTCACAGCCATTTGCAGCAGCTCAAAGTAGAACACATTATTGAATGAGTGGTTAAAATAATTAAAGTATTAGGAAAGTTTAAAGGAAGATAGCACCACAGATGTAAAAGGATCTCAAGGTGTTTCTAAGATACCTTGCTTACTTCCTCAGCCTTTTTCACTTTCTCTCCGTGTCTGGCGCTACAGCCTAAGCTGCTCTTTTTGCATATGAATTTACAGGCAGAGTCAGCTGCATCAACAGTGTGTCAAGGAGACTTACTTGTACTCTTCCTGGGTGAAGATTGGGATGCGAGAAGGCTGAAGGACAGTAATCTCCACCAAAGTACCGTTAGACTTCACTGGCTCCCCATCATCATAGGCTATCAGAAACAACTGCAGTAGGCAAGAAGAAACACACAAACAATATACAAATGTAAATGCAAACACAAAAGTATTACATTTTTTTTTACTATACTACTACTCACTACACCAATAATTCCTTTTTTGAGGTTGCCAGGCATTTTTTGTAGACATGTTCAGCATCCTAATAAAGACAAACTGGGAAAATAGGATCTGGCGCGAAGCCTGCAAAGCTCCCAGAGAGTGAGTATGAATGTATTGATCTACATTCATAGACTGTGGAGAATGGGGCCTGGGGGAAGCAGGTGGAGTGGGGAGGCGGAGAGGGAGAGATAGGCAGAAAAAGAATAAACACAGATGAATTCTTAAAGAAACGGGGAAAGATGGAGAAAAAAAAGAGATGAAGGCTAGAGGTAGTCAGACAACATGGGAGTGTAAGTGACACATCCTCAATGGGACGTAATATCCTGCAGCACCTGCTCCAGTGTTTACAACCAAAAATATGGCTATTCAAGGTCGCCTTAAGTTGGTAAAATAGCTTTATGTGAGCGCCTAGGAGGGAATTTGTTTGATCTGCAAGAAAACTCAATATCACTGGTCACCTAAAAGAAGCAGTCACATGATCACTGAGACAAGTCAGGAAACACAGTGGTAATTCGATTTCAAAGATTCAATATGCACACATTTCTGACCTGCTGATCTTCTTCTGCAACTAATGTAACATTAAAACAAGCCAGGCAGAGCAGTAACAGCAACAGTAAGTACCAATGGTAGTAGAAGAAAAGATAATATCTATGCAGTTTAAAAGAACTATGTGATTCTTTATTTGTGATATAACATTTGACTTTCATGATGATTATGATTATCATCATTATAGCACTATCATCAATTATACTTGCAAATGCTACCATAATGTCATCATTGTCCTTATTAATTATTAGCCAAATCAATCATTGAGGCTTTTTAAAGCTAAAATAGGTATTTTGTTCAGAGTCTGATCTGACTTAAACGCTCAAGCCAACACTGTTTGCTGCTACAGCTCCCTCCACCAAAACCCCAAACTCCTCCCTATGTGCTTAATTTTTTTGCTATTGTCAATTTAAGTAAGATAAGATTTCGTGTTCACATGTGTGTTTATTAGGGAGGTCGCTCGGATTCCCTGTGAGCTCCTTCAAAGAGCAGATCCTCGCCCGCTCACTGTAATTGTAATCTAACTGTATAACCAACCATTTAGTACAAAGGACAATTCCTGGACATTGTCAAAGTGTGTCAGACAGAATAACAGAATAACATTGATATCTTGGAAGCGCCACACCGCTGTTGTCACCACGATCTCCACCACTCACCTTAAAGGTGACGCTGGGCTCTTCATTGAGGTTGACCTTAGTGATGACTCTGCCAGTTTCCTCTTCCACATCAAAGATGCTCCCACTGTACGGTGACCTGTCCAGGTCCACTTTGTAGCGGACAAAACTGGCCTGAGTACCCTGGGGGAAGGAGAAAGAAGAAAACAAACCACGTCAATCCAATTACAATCCACTTATCTGGACACCGCCTTTCACACTGATGAAGTTGTGAAGATGGAGAGAGGTCGTGTCAAAGTAATTAAGTACCTTAAATGTATTCAAGCCATAAGGGTATAGCAATATTGTTTGCTTAGGAATATAACTCTTTTATTGATACATTTTATTCATTATTCATGCGACGGAGCTGAAGTGGTTTATGTGAGAAAAGGTTGCTCTTCTCCTCTCATAGCCCTCATTAGTTGGTCCTCATCGGTAATATGATACAATACGAACTCACTGTTATTCATTTATTCAGACCTCTTCCCTTTCATTTGGAATAAAAAACTTCTCCATTAAACTCACCCCTCTAGTCTCCCCAGTAGCAAACTTACATTCATTAGTGAGAGCCTGGGCTTTAATATGACCCTTTGATTAGGATTAATCATGGTTCCTGATTACTAATCATCTCTATATGTTATCTAATTCCAGTTTCATCCCTTTGGACCTTAAATTCAGTTGGATTTTTAATAAGCTTTTTGAAGCTCTGCTCCCTTGCCTGAACTGTTTTTACTCCCAAGGGGGTGTGGTAAAACCTGGGGCTAGAGAGAGGCAAATCCTGTAGTAGCAGTGGATCCCTCAGGAGGCTTACTCACACAAATTTGTCTCTAAAAGCTTACAAAACTATCTGAGTGAACTCACTAAGGGGATTCTCAGAAAAAGGGGTCTCATCTCTAAAAGCTCTTAAAACTGTTTTCTAACATGTAATGGAAATTATGTCAGGACAGGACCACTATTAAAAAAAAAAAAAAAACACCTCCCACAGAACATTCTATTATAGTGGCTTCAGTAGCAAGACCTCTACAGTGATGGCAGCAGAGATGCATTTAGTGTTGTTAACCCAGTAAGAGAGGCCAGTCTCTAGTTCTTGTTTTTCTCACTTGTGTAACTTAGCCCTAGAATATCAGGATCATACCTATGCAAACAAATAAAGAAAATGTTCACCAGGAAATAATGAGAATTTGCCTCAGTCAAAACAAAGTACCTTTTCAAAACTTTTATTTTCCTGAGAAAATTGCACAATTTCAAAGTAATCTGCGTTTCCAGATTTGGCTCTTTGGTACATGGTACTTTTTCTTACAGCAACTCGCAGCGTCACAGAAACCATGTTTAAACATGAGTCAAATACTAAATGTACTGCAGTTACAGCAGTATTTTACTCTGTCTCTGTTGATAGACATTTTCAGCTTTACAATACCTTTTCTTCTCTGGCATTCGACTCAGAGACTCACAATGTTATATGTCCACTGCAGCGAACTCACTGTATCATTAACGTTGCACTTGAGCAGAAAAAATGTGGACATACAGTACTTAGGCATCAAAATCATTCTTCCTAATTGCAATCTAGTGCAAAATTTTTAAAAGGGTTATTTTTAATTGTGTTTTTTGTTTTGCTTGTATTTTTTTGTGTGTGATAACAATACAGTTCTCTTTAGTATAAAATAGCCAGTTCACAAATTAAAGAACAAGCTCAGAAGCACTGAATGATGCTTCAAAAACACGCCACAACAGCAAGGCTTGAGCTGAGAGTTTAACACAGCAAAACCAACACATTAATATGACTTCATTTGGCAGTTTTGTTTTTTTAAAATGATTAATGACTAATTTGATTTGCACTTGATGAAAAGATTCGTGATAAAATGGGAATCTCTAATAGGGGCAACAGTAAACTTTTTCTGCTATGAGAACACCAAAAAAAATGTTTTTGTTTATTTTCAGGTACAAAAATAGACTCTTCTAATCTTGTGCTGAAAAATAAAGCCTTTTACTGGAACATTTTGTCTCCATGGCGAACTCCTTTCTTGGAGTGACATTAGAGTTGGGTGACATTAACATTGACGTTATGGGGTTGAGAGACACTGGCAAAAATATAGTCATTTTTAAAAAACCATTAGAATCCATCCTCCCAAGGTTCAGGTGGATAGATATTGTGCCTTTTCTCGAAAATGTAAAAAAAAAGAAAATAAAAAAAAGAATATGAGCAGGAATAGGCTACACCATTATAACCTGTTGCACCAAGACAACAAACCAGAATGAGTCTCTTCCTCTCCTTCTTTCTTTGCGTGTGCAGGTTTTTATGAGCCTGTGTAATAGAGAGAGAATGTATGTGTGTGTGTGTGCGCACACATTTGTGCGTGTGTTTAGCGAGCACTAGACTAAATCCCGCTCCACCAAAAAGGGGTGTCTATGACAGGCATCCTGTCAATAAAATGCTTTGCTTTGGGGACAGTCTCACTCTGAGAGGGGAATTGAGATGTACTGCAGCCACTGGGGTGCTCTGAAGATGTTCGACCACCCACAGCTGGGACTGGTGGGCATCCATTTCCCTAAGTGTTTATGTGCTGTAGAAAATGCACAAGCTCACTCAGCTCCAGTACAATTCCAACATCAGTAGGGCCAATAATAACAAGCACCGCGTGCAGCCATACATGACGTTTCTGAAAAACTTGTTCAGAGCTTGAAGCTTTTAGGGCAAGGCAGGGAGGTCATTTGGGAATTCCTATTCCCTTTTTCACAGTTGAAACTTAAAAAAAAAAAAAAAAAAAGACTGTTTTAAGAGAAAGGGCTGATTTGGTGAAGTTTCTGTAAAGGAAAAAGACACACTGTATCACAAAAAGAAAGAGAGGATGTGAGTAAGGAGACTGCTGACTCACTAAGTGCAATGAAATTTTAAGGTGTGTAGTGCTGGCAGGTTCAGCTGAGGTGAATGACAGAACTAAACATTCGCAGGACTGATACTTTCCTAAATATACGTGTTAAACTACTGGCAGACTCAAACGAACATGCTACACCTTAATAAATGTTGTTCATTGGTCCTGCATTGCCTCCTCTTAGTCACACCATTTCTAGTCTCAACAGGGTGTCAGAATTTCTCTTCTATATTGTCTAATTTTGTTCCTTGGTTTGCAGACTCCAAAAAAAAAAAGAAAAGAAAAAAAAATAGCTCCAGTCCCAGGAGAACCTGCTCAGATATTATGAGCTAAAGGAGTCTGAGGAAACATGACGTTATCTGAGGCAACTGGCAGATGACTCATCCAAGTGAATATGCTAAACAAGAACCCCTAACAATTACAGCTACTGGTGCGGAGTCAAAATATACACAGCACTGTAGCTTTAATGAGAGCATCGAAGTCTTGAAAACATCTTTAAAATGTATCGCGTGAAACGCTTCAGCTAAATTGGCTGATGTTCTGTGAGAAACATGTAATGAGAAGGTAAAAATCCCCCAGCAAGGCTTTCATCTCTGCCACCTTTATTAAAGACACAGATGGAGTCATCGCGCTTCATGTGCTTTGAAATTTAACTACGAATGTTGTATACACTGCATACTTTAAATATAAATCTGAAATATGATAGATGTATTTGATCATACTCACAGGTGGGTCTTGGTCCTCAGCAAAGACAGTTGTGATGACTGTCCCTTTCTCTGCATTGGGTGCCACCATGCCCTTATACAGGTCTTGGCTAAAGACAGGGGAGAAGTCATTCATGTCCTAAAAACGAAGAAAGATGCAACAAATGTAGGTTTTACCAGTTACGTATTGGTGATACTTGGCTGGCTTTCACCTAAACATTGCAGTTATTTGACAGTGTAAAACAACATTGGGTCAGCACAATCTAAAATGTCCGATTGCACTCCTGTAACAGGTAATATATAAAAGGCATGCCACATTCCCCTTTGGTGACAGATAAAATTTGGCATTAAAAATGTCAAATTAATTTATCAGTTTATTAAAGTACTAATTTCGCTGATGCTGTCTTCATGCTTAAACAGTAATATTGTAGCAGTGCAGATTTTGCAGCTGCTGTTTTGTTTGACCTCAGGTAACCCTTCCAGCAAGTTCTTGTGGATTCAGACAAATTTTCCCACTGCGGTAATTCACCATGCTACGGGCTTTGTCTTTGTACTTCAAGAACTGTGCATCTGAGCTTAATGTGATCACATATAATCAGAGGTAGGTGGTCGGGGGCAGACGTCCGCCAACCATGAGCCAGGTTCTGTTCAAAGTTTCTACCTGTTAAAAGGGAGTTTTTCCTTGCCGCTGTCGCCAAATTCTTGCTCATGGGGGAATGTTGGGTCTCTGTAAATATAACTATAAAGAGTACGGTCTAGACCTGCTCTACATGAAAAGTGCCCTGTGATAACCTCTGTTATGATTTGGCACTATAGAAATTAAAATTGAATTGAATTGAGTTGAAAGTATATGCTTTAATCACCATTACAGCTAAAAAGAATCCATCCATATTCTACAATAATGGTGCTTTAAAATATTAAATTAGTCACTGAAAATGTGCACATACAGAGTACCATTATTTGCTGATTAAAACTAAAAATTACATTGTGTAGATTAAACCAATGTTTGTTTTTCTCAGACTTGAGTCAATGTATTCACAATTAATCACATTTACACATTACACATCTACATAAGACCTCCTTCTGGCGATGAAAGTTTTGCTGAGGTTCATTGATTTACAGCTCCCTAGGACTCAAAATCACCACTGCTTTTAATCACCTCCTCCCTGTGAATAATGCACACCAGAGCACTGCCATATTGTGGGACTGCAAAGAAATGGAATCTTGTTAAGTGTGCAACACTTGCTTTAGTGTGTGAGAATGAAAACTCAGTAAGCCATGCACATATCTCTCAGGAATAGCTTAGCTCAACAGTATAACTGCTGGAGCCTGAATTTCCTTTTCTCTTGACTTTTCCCTTTACTTTCCACTTTTTTGACTGAGCCATGGGCAACAGTATGTGTTCTATAAACTTAAGGGTGGAGGGCAGCTTCCCTTTGATCTATACACAGATTTAGTGTTTCCTAACAGAAAATCTATGATCCAGGTCTTGCTTTGAACAATAAAACCTGATCTGTGTGCTGCAAGTGGTCACACGGAACCTGTGAACCAGATGTATGCACAGACAAACTTGTGTTTGCTTAAAACATACATGTACTACTGTATGTTTGTGCTCACATATAGTTGTGTATCTGCATCCATTCATACACACTCACATGCCCAAAGACAAACACACACAGGGTTTTTTACATTTCTGTAGTGCAAGAAAAGAGGACAAAAATTTGGGAGACTAATTTGGAAGAGCAAGACACGCAGGACACTCAATTCATCACTGCAAGGCATCCGATGAAAGAGAACAACAAAACAGTACGAGGGGAAATCAAACATAACCAACTTCAAACAAGTGGAATCAGTTCCATCTGTAGTCCCTGAGAAGCCTGTGTGAATCCATTAACCTCATTCTAAGTCATGTCTAACATTTCAAATAGCAAACAAAGGTTTGATATCAGTGGCTGTGCAATGCCTTATCCTATCAAACACCGTTCCTGGTTGACATCACGAACACTGCAACAAAGCTTGTCCTTATCAGAGGACAAACTCACTCTAAGGGTTGGCAGACCTCGCGGTGGACCTGCTTCCTCCCATTCAGTCTGATATAGAGAGCTTAATTCTGCAGACTACGAGACAGTCGCTAAGGATGGACTGAATTCATACACAGAGATAAATGTGCACGTACACTTTCTGGAGCACAGAATTACTACAATAGCAAAAACACACAACCATTTGCACACATGAATAGTGTCACTACACTAGGCGTCTAATTCTTTCGTTGATATTCAGCTGAAAGGTTGGAAAGGGAACACAAGCTCCTGAGAAACCTGACATAATTGCTGTCACAAAGCTAATGAGTCATTCAGATCTGGAATAGCACTATGTGCAAGGCAGAAACACCTGTCCATCAATTCTCTTTGTCCTGATGGTGCGAGTACAAGCAGGTCGGGAGGCCAAAAACATTTTACAAAGGAAATTCATTCAGCTTTTGCACTGAATGGCATAGCACTGGATTTCATATCACAATAGCAGCACAGGTGCCTTAGTGTACAATGTCTCCAATCCCCTTTTGGACTGTGGCTCAGCAAAGCTATTACTACTGTAAAACTCTCCTAATGACTCACCACATATTTACTGCTAATGCTGCAGACCCTAAAGGACAATGGGGATAGATGGAAGGAAAAGGGACAACTGAGAGGTTGCGTTGGAGCGGCTCTCCGGGGGCTCTTACCGTGATGCGGACCGTGATGGTAGCTTGCCCCGGGGGCATGACCCCTGCATGGTCGACACCTTCCACCTGGAAAGTGTAAGAAGCCCCCATGCCCATAGCTGCCAGGTCCTCAAAGTCCAGGGTCTGCAGCACAGCCAGCTCCCCTGTGACCGGGTTCAAAGAGAACAGCTGCCTGGCTGATTCAGTCTTGATCCGATATGTGACATTGGAGAAGAGGTCCGAGTCCACTGCCTGTGAGGAGGAGAGGAGGAGGAGGAAGAGGAGAGGGATGAGTTGTAAAAACAACAATTCAAGTACATTAAAGACAACACAGACAGGACATGTGTAGAGAGAAAGTGGAGTTATGGAAGGAAAGAGAGGAGCCACATATATTTTCAAAATTGGGACCTGATATATCCCCATATATATATATATATATATATATATATATATATATATATATATATATATATATATATACACACACACACACACACACACACACACACACACACACACACACACACACACACACACACACACACACACACACACACACACACACACACACACACACACACACACACAAAAGCTGGTGGATAAAGGAAGTGGACAATGAATATTAATGTTTCTATTTTAGTTTTCCATTTTAATGCTGCAGGGGTTACTTACATTAATCATTAATAGGTTCTGATTAAATTAAACCACTAAGGAAAGTTAAAGTTGGACCTAATTGCATTCAATCACAACTTTCAAAGTAGATATAATTTGCACAGGCCTCTGCAATAGGAGATTAGTAGATATAGTATATAGACACAGGAACAGATATTGTCCTCCACACACAGATACAGACAGACACACACAGACAGCTTTATTCACTGATAAGCAAAACAAGACCAAGTACAGCCACAGTGGCTCTGTGAGGCTGCAATTAAGCACAGCTGTGCTTTGAGCCAAGTGCTCATATCAGCATGCTAGCAGTCGTGTTAACCATCTTAGTTTAGTGTGTTAGCCTGTGAACATTTGATAATCAGCATGAACCAAAAAGTACAGCTGAGGTTGATGGGTATGTCATACATTTTTCCGGTATTTGGTCATATACCAAAGTACTGGACACACTGAAACTTTCAGGGGATTTTTTACAATCCATTTGATAGCTGTCAAGATATTTCAGTAAAAACCAAAAACATCAACCTCATGGTGGTGCTCGAGGAAAAGCCAAGTATAACTTCACTCATTAGAATACATCGCCTGGATGTCTATATAAAATTATAACGCCCCCGGAACAAGATATTTAACTCTGAGTTAAATATGTCAACCTCTCAGTGGCAGTATGGGAATATTTAGAGGACCATCAAAGACAGTAGGTTTCATCTGGGATGGGTTTCACCCATCTCAGTCACTCCCCTTACTCAGAGTCTCTCTCTCTATCTCACTCTTGCTCTTTAGGTGTCTTGCCAGCCACCACTGTCCGTTTAGAGATCTGGTGTCCTTTTCTAGGAGATTAATGGTGTCACAGTGCCACTGTCACTCACAGCCCTCACCCTCAACCCTCAAGCCCCCTCACTTCTCACTCTCCCTTCCTGCTTTATCCCTCACTGAGAACTGTCACTCACAATATGCTATAAATTACGCACCCCTCTGCTCTGCGTTTTCTCTGCATGCACAGGGTTTCCCTATACTTCTCTTCAGGGCAAACATGTGCACTGACATTTGACAGTGCAGATTCCACCACACTGAAACATTTTTCAGCCTTTGTGAAATATATTGATGTTTGTCAGGGAAGATGGAAAATGATCCTCTACTAAGACTGGTTATGACTTTTAAAAACAATCAGGCTTTAAGTTTCATTCTGTCTAAAAATGCCCAGTGACCTGTAATGACAGGAAAAAAATGTTTCTCTCTGCTGTGTATATAAGGCTGTGTATGTTTCTGTCTGTATAAATGTTTCCATTTGGAAGCATTTGACATTTTAAACACTAAATTGCCTGGACTTGAAGTTAAAAGATGCTAAAAGCATCATGGAGAAAAAGAAACAAAAGCTTTGGCTGTAAACACATGCACATAAGTACTTACGCTTAGCTGAAGAACAACAGTTCCCACAGGGCTGTTCTCAGGTACGTTCACCACATATGTTTGCTGAGAAAAGACTGGGCTGTTGTCGTCAATATCTGTGACCTGGATTGACAGGGTCACGGTGGTCCGACGTGGATCCACTGCGCCATCTGAGGCCTCTACCACCAGGTCATATTGGCTCCTAAGCTCCCGATCCAGAGGCACTCTTGTTAAGATGCTGCCGTTTGCACTGATTATAAACAAGTCAGGATGATTCATGATCCTGTAGCGCACCTGGCCATTAGCCCCTGCATCCGGATCTGTGGCCTGGGGAGATAGAAAATGATCAGAAGTCTCCGTTATGGGAAGATGTATGTTTATCTGTGTAGTCGTTGAGGGAATATAATAACAAATGTTTCCCCTGCAATATTAATTACTATTAGTATGTCAAAATCTCACCCACGTAAATCAACTCTTCCTAAAGTCTTACGTTCGACTTCCGTTTGGGTGATCAGGTGTCTGATAGTTGCAGTTTTTGATGATGTAGTTTTCAAACCACCACTATTTAATGCTCCGAAGCAAGTTAGCAAACTACAAACACCATAATTCATTGCAGCAGCATATCTGCACTTGTTAAAACAGTGGTATGTACCAACACAAACTGAATAGAGAGACAACATGAAATGTCACCTGGATAATCAGATGAAAGAATAATAGTCGGCTAATGTTGCAGTGGCCATTATCTTACAGTGGACAGAGACTTTGTATGCTGACAAAAAATGTGTTATTGGGCTCGTTAAATGAAACGTTAGTTAAAAGTCATCAATATAACCCTGCTGAAGTAAACTGACAACCTGTGGGAAACACTGAAAATCCATTTACATCCATCAATATATAGAGAGATGAATATTCATCAATATGCGGCACATGAATAACTTATTTCAGAACTAAAATGCTGAGGTATTTCCCTTTAGGAAAAAAGAACATGTTAGGTTGATGTTGTCCATTACATGATCCATTAGAGTTTGGCTTTATCTTAATGCCATGCATATTTAAAGAGGCTTCAAGTTTAACACCATGTAAGTTACTGTGCTGCAACCACGCTGAAACAACTTTGAAATGCTTTAGTCATATTTCCTGTTCTTCATATCGAGATGAGAGTCTGTCACAGACTGATGAGCAATCACTCTTAGGTTCAAAAGGCCAGAACCCTTTTCCATGCAAACCCTGCATTTCATCAAAAGGAAATCCTTGAAAGCTCAATCCCTATTTAATATAGTAAAATAAAAACAAAAGAACAAGAAAAAAAAAGGAAATTGTCAGAGAAATAAAGAGCTTAAGAGAGGCACACAGTGCTACTCTGTGATACTGTGATTTTTAGAGGGCAAAAATAAGTTAGCTGCTTTCCAAATTTTAATTTCTGTGTGAATATGAAAGGTCATTATTATGCCTGTGTATATATGTGTGCGTGTGTATACTCAAACTGTCAGCGATGTGGTGGTAATTCTTTGTTTTGGAGATAGAGAGGCACAGAGAGGAAGGAAGAGAGAAAAAAATACAAAGGGCAATCAAGTCTCATTTCATCTGTCTGTCTGGCAATAATTTCTTAACCTCGCTGAAAGTAAGGACAAGGAGGGAAAAAAAAGTCTTATTAGAAACAGTGGAAGAGGGAGAAGGATACACATACACATACGGTTGATAAAAGCTGTCCCCAAATTTGTTGTACAAGAAGGGCCTGACAGATATTCTAAGCCAAAGCCAAACATTGGACCTCAGCATTAAGTCTTTGCAAAACAGACTAAAGCACATCATGTCAATATGTGCATATGGATCACTAATTCACTGCAGTGGTAACATTTTAAAACTTCTCACTGATCCTTGCCTTTTAAGTGTGGTAAGCCCATTCACAGCCAATAAAATCAAGTAAGAAATTTGCATATTTCTTTAGTCGCTGACGGAGAAAGTACTGTTTGTACTATGGAGGTCTGCACAGGGCAGCCCACAGGTCCTGCAGCAGATGTTGGCATACATGACAAAAATGGGTGGTCATGTTGTAACGCCTGGCCTTTGTGCAGACTCTATAGTCTCCGGTTTGTGAGCCGTAGCTCATCCAAATTATTAGCGCCAAATTATCCTTAGCACCAAATTATGTGGCTATTTTCTGACTATTTGGCACTAGTCTTGAGTTCATAGCTAAACATAATAGCAGTAGTTATGAGAATCTCTTACAAGAGTTTTTCAGTCAGGACCCAGATGTTTGGTGATGCTGACTGGCACAGACTTCTGATTGAGAGATGGTAGGCAGGCTCGGTACATTGATTGTAGGAGCGGCGGAACAACCTGCAGGTGCGGGTGGCTGCAGCACAAAAAGCAGCTTGAGCAGGTGGGTGCATTCTTAAGAAACAGGCCCACGCAGACCTCTAATTTATAGTACCTGAGAAATTTGTCTCTTTTGTGTGTTGCCGGCCTAGATCCAGTGGTTTTTTTTTTCGTGTTTTTGCATTTACAAAAAGAGCACACTCATATTGCTTTGGATGATAAATATTGAAACCTAAAATTTAGTCTGAAATGCCCACTTGTACTGCAGGCAGAATGATGTCTCGCTACACCCTGGACACAGTATTTTCAAACAAAATTAAACATCGATGTCTTCCTCACAGGACCAAACAAAAGCGGTGGTAACTGTCTGTGCGAAATGCTTGCAGGATAAAAACATCAAACTCACTTTATCAAGGAATCTGCCCGGGAAAAAAAGAAACAGCATTAAGCTCTACAGCCTGTCCAATTAGCAACAAGTCTACATGAAGCTTCCATGATGTGTCTGACATGAATGCTAATCCATTTGTCCTCCCTCATCTGCATGCTCAGATTATGGCTCCCCACTATGAGCAAACAGAATGGGCTTGTATGGTGCAGGATTTGTCAGTCACAGCACAAATGACTGTTAGCACAACCAGCAGTGCTGTCATTTGTGATAACCTAGTAAATCATCTCCAGTCTATGTGAACGTGTGTGAAATAAGAACAGGTGGGAACCAGTTCCAATTACGATAATCCAAAATGCTACAGGGCTAGCATTAAGCTACTTAATGGCATAATGCATTTGCACTGCAGCCATCTTCCGCTTTGGCAACTGCCTGAAGCTTTGTGGTTGACGGCAGGTAAATTCAAGGCGCTACAGGGAAACAAATGAACTGATTTTACAGCAATACATCACATTTAAATGTGAAATTACTGAGTAGACACAAATAGTACAGTAGCTTAATTCAAGCAGTCTTTATCTAACTCATTCCTTCATCTGTCACTTGACTTTTCTTAGCGTTTCATGTGAGCGCGAGCTGTAGGCTACTGTTTTGATAGGGACAACATTTGGTCATTAAGACCGACTTGTAACAGACATGCACTTGCAAACAAAGCTCCTAAAAAAAAAAAAAAAAACTAAAAAAAAAGCTAAAAAAAAAACTTACACATCACAAGACGTTATTCAGGCCCACGGAAAGAGCTAGCAGTTAGAAAGCATTTGTTAGCCTATCAGGACGGGTGATGAAACACAGAGAAATACTTAAGTGGTGTACGTAATATGATGATGCTCTGGCTCTGCAAATTTTTGCTTTTCCCATTTTCTCTTTCTCTGTTGGCACGTGGAGTTTGGAAAGTTGCCAGGGACAGGTGTGAACCCAAGTGTGCAAACTTGACAGATGAGAGCAGCAGTATCTCTTTACCAATACACTCCTTTTGTTTTCAACTTAGATGAGCTTTATTATTATTTAAACCATTTAACATTTGTTCTACCTTCTTTGTTGCGAACTCAGACTGTACTGTCTGTCAAAATAAAAAAAAGACCTAATCCTTTACCACTATATTTCTACATATTATCCTTATTGACAGCTGGTGCATGTTGCGGATGAATTAATGAGGGTAAGTAAGAGTTAAGAAAATGTGAAAATGTAACCAAGGGGTATTTTCTTTACATACATTATATAACCTTAATGGCACTTATAATCTAAATGCCACTTGTCTTTATTATTAAACCAACAGCCCAGAGCTATGACAGAGTATGAGTCTCCCTTGCACCTTGTCTGAAACTATAAATACAATCTTAGAGAAAGACACTGACACTTCACAACCCATTACACAAATACTTAACACTTGTGTTATCTATGTCACAGCCCAAATGATAGCTTTTCTTGAAGCCTCACTCTGCAGGGTATGGTCTCCTCATATTCTCTGCAGTGAACATGACATCTTAAAAATGCAATTCAATATATACTCCTTGCATGAACAATGAGGAAAATGGCTGAGGCTGCAGGTGGACAACAGAAATAGTAGGTTGTGATTTAATGACATTGAAGCCGGTTTGGTGTGTGTGTCTATATACACTCGCCTTCAACTGTCATAACTGTGTTCAGCTTCGAACATTACAGGAAATTTAATGTTTTCATGTTTTAGCCAAAGTATTTCTTACTTAATTAAGACATACCTTTTATAGGTCACCCTTTAAACAGAGGCAATTCAAAGTGGTTTTAAAAAGGCATTAAATTCCATTTAAACAGCATTTAAAATAATAAAACGTTAAAATAATTAAATTGATCGTATAAGGGCACAGGAAAATGAAGTTTTGATTTTTAGAATTTTTTAGTTTTACTTATTAGAATTTAATAATATAAGGAAGTTTTCAACAATGTGCAGTAACAAAAGCTAAATACAGCTTGACCACATTTGGTTCTGACTCTAGGCACTGCTAGATGACTGCTTCCTTAAGATCTAGGGGACCTACTGTGTTTTTAATTCTTCAGGCATATCAGAAATGTATTTATGCCATAGCTCTTTCAAGTCTATACTCTGACAACCTGAAAGACAATGTAAAAAAAGGCATTATGTACTAAGTCCTTCTGATTCTTGTTAGAACTCTAGCAACCGCATTTTGGGTGGGCTGCAGTTTAACAGTTTTTGCAAAGACCAGATTACAGACTAGCTCAACAGTGCATCGAGCATGAGATGAAGGCATAAATGAAGACACAGAACCTCTAATTGTTGACATTTGTTTTAGATGATTAAATGATTTTTGAGTTGTTGCACTGATATGTTGCTGAAAGATTTCCAACTTGGTGTTTGGTCTATATCGCCCAGAGAATCAAACCAAGGAATAACTTTTTTCCTCCCTGGAAAAAACATAAAGCACAAAGTACAGCATCTCTATTTTGTCTTTATGTAGCCAAACTCACATCCATTCATTAACTTGCCCTAAGCATTGACAAAGTAAGTCTATAAGAGCATAGTCATTTGGTGAAGGGCCAAAAAAAAAAAAAAAAAATGTAGATGTGTGTAGATATGCCAAGCAATCTTACTGTCTTGCAGAAATGAGTGAAAGGAAGCAAAACAAGTCACACACTAGATAGGTATCTACAGTCAACCATCAGCACATTTTCTAATGTGACAAAAACATGAAAATGACACGTCCAATTCATCGTATTGTTACATAATCTAATGATTGGACCATTATTTTCACTAATTCGTGTCTACAATACAATAAAAGATTGTTTGAAACAGTGCTGCTGTTGAAATTTAAAAAAAAAAAAAGGCCCCATCCCTTCTTGATCAGCTACAGCAGGCTAAGCTGTAGCCTCTCTATGTGCATGTGCATGGACAGCAGGATTGTGTTGAGCTAAGTACTTCAATGTACTTTTCTTTTCAGTCAGAAAGGCACAGCCTCAGCTCAAGTTGGCATGGCGCCAGCTGAGAAAACCTTCCATGGCAGGACAGAGAGGGAGAGAGGGAGAGACGGTGGTGTGGGCTAAGCCCCGGTCTAGCTGTTGGCTGCATTTCTAAGGAGGCACTTGGGAGTGAGACTGCAGGTAGCTTTACCGCATGCAAACACCAAGCTTCCTTCATATGTCCTTGTCTTATTTCACAGTTCATAAACTCGCAACATTTACCAGTAGTCCATTTTATTACCCCCTGAAAACTGTAATGGGATCCCTAATGTTAAATGTATATATCCTGAAAGCTGACAAATGTGACTTATCAGAGGGCCTGTTTACCCTTGGCAATTTTTTGTTTTGTTTCCATAAGCAACTACAAGGACCTAAAAAGGAATTTAAATGGCAAAGAAACAAATACTTAAATCAAATTGTACTTGATGACTTTCTGAAGTCTTCGAATCTTATTTGTTTAATTGCTAAAAGTTTAAAGAAACAAACACTTCTGTATCTGCCTAAAATGAAGATGAAGATATTTTTGAGAGATACAGATAGTGTTGTGAGGTGTTGTTCCAAGATACATTAGTATGTCAAACAGTGCAATTCACTAACACAAGAACTACCCAATCTGATGCACATGTTCATTAGACTGGGTTAAGTCATTATCAAATCGATTACATTCCTTTATTATCAAATTAATCTTTTAATTATCTCACACTATAATCATTTTATTTTATTTTTCTGATATTGTGAACCTGCTTCAAAGCACATTGGCTGAGACAACTTCCAAATGAGGACAAAATTCTTTCCATAATTTGAAGATACAGTCTCTATTATTGTAATAGTGCCCAAAACCTCCTGCAAATCTCCCCAAACGTCTCTTAGTTCATAGTTTTGAAACTAAACTCTGAACTGTATTGAGTTTCAAAAGTCTTTCAAAAATAATGAGTTGGAAGGAAATGTGGGTATTTAAAATCAGAGTGTGAAACTTTAGGGGAAATATAGGCAATCAAATTCAGAGACCGCTGGATTTTACTGCCTCACCTGCCACATTTTAAGCCTGTACTGTATGTGTATACAGGCAGAGAATTTGTCCTGTCATTATTTCATGATTAATCCACTGACAAATATCAGGCCAATTAATCTACAATAGTAATTAGAAAAATCTGGCAGCTCAGTGGAGCTGAACCAAACCAGCCAATAGCTTTGGGTGACAAATCTGTCCAACAAGATTTACCATGTTGGAAAACGTGAAGTAATTTTTAAATGGACAACAACAATGAAAACTGAGGTACATTCGTGGCTCTGTGGCCTGTACAAAACATCTGGATATACAACAGTGGAAAGACCAAATGTGATCTAGATGCTTGAAAAAGGGCGGAATGCAGTATATGGAATTTGGGGAAACAGCAGTTTAGTTATTTCAAAAGAACAACAAAAACATAATTCTTATAAAACATTACACTTACCCTGACTTGTCCTATGAACAAATTGGCCTGTTCTTCTTGCACAGTAAAATTGGTCGGTATGGCGAGGTCAAACTCAGGGTCATTATCGTTGACATCAGTGACGACTATGTTCACAGTTGTGGTGGATGTCTAAAAAGAAAAAATAAATAAAACAAAAACAAACAATAAAGACCAGTGTTATTCAGTTTTCCTTTACATGGAGTATTCAAATACAAAGATCAGAAACGCAGCAGCAACATAAAAATATGTTTGGACTATATCATGTAGCTAAAATGTGGAACCAACTTTAAACTGTTATGATCACTTTGAAAAATTAGATTCTCTCATGCTCAAGCAAGTAATTTTAAAAGCATTAGGATCAAACAAGGTCGACTAAGGAAAACTCACTGATAACAAAACTAAGATAAACACCAAAGATAACTGGAGCACTGCAGAGAGACTGTTTTTATGAGTGTGAACATCAGCTTTCGTGATGCATCAAAACATCGCCAGCTTTTCTTTTATTACTGGTTAACAAAAAACTTCTGCAGTTGAAACCAAAATCTGTAGATTTCATAAAACATGACAAAAGATTCCAGTGTGGTATTGCAGTGAAGACATCATCAACAATCCAGATAATCCAAATGCAAACGTTAACTAATTAAGTGAGGAGTTTATGGAGGTATTTCTGACTTAGCAAAGTAAGAAATTTCACCAGGAAACTGGTTGGCAGAGGTGGTAAGCTATAGTTTACTTTAAACGAGGCAGTTCACTTCAGCTTTAATACGTTGAGGCAAACCCTGGAAAGTGCACTATTAGACTCATAGGTACTGTAACTCCTAGTTTAAGGAAAATGTCAAAAAAATCCTCCCTTTGCATAAAAAACAGCAACATTTGGAACAAAAAAAAAAAGTTAAAAAACGTATTTTGAAATGTCAAGTTGTTGGTCAAACTACTGTAATGCTTTTTAGTTGTCACAGAGAGGAGAAGGAAGCCTGGTAGATCTGGTAGAACTTCTAAATCATGTTTAAAAACATCTAAAAACCCTTTCATTGCATGTGTGTATACTGTTGGGCAATTCCTCATCAACCTTTAATACTGTATAGGCAGACTTACAGTCACTTATGCTACCTGGCATTGCTTTATATGTATTTTACTCAGATTCCTGTCAGATGTCACAATCACAACTAAATCAAATTTGATAAACACATCGTCCTCAAAACTATACGCTAACACTGCAAACAGCGGGTAAAACATGCCGTCATAAGTAGGACAAAGTCACTCTTGCTGCTTATGATTGTGTCTGCCAACATAATAATGGTACACTGATTAAACCTGCAGATCCCTAGATGATGAATCCGACTGACTTTAGTCATCCTCTGACTTTTTACTCTAGCAATAAAATGAGGTTGACTTTTTTTTTTTTAGTGAGATATCTTGACGATTATTTGGATGGATTCCCATGAAATTTGGAACAGATATCCACAATGCTCAGAGGATGAATCCTATAGACTTCTGTTGATCCCCTGACACTTCCTTCTGGTGCCACCATGAGGTTGACAGTTGTGTTTAGAGTTGAAATATCTTGAAACTTTTGGAAGGATCGCCATGAAATTCGGTACAGACTCTTGTAACCACCTCAGGATGGACTGTAATAACTCTACTGTAGATATCTCCTGACTTTTCATCTAGCGCCATCATCAGGTCATAGCTTTAATTTTGTCCAATGCCTGTTGGCCTTACAGAGTTGCTAGTGTGGCTGTATACTCTTCATCTTGTTAACACATAAAAAACAAATGATTACTGACATCAACATTGAGAGTTCCCCAACCTGTGCACAAAACAATGATAAAGCTATTAAAAGTGTGGTGGTATAAAGCTACAAGCACTTACACACTATCATACTGATATTATGTGGACTTTGAATGCCAACCCTACCGCTTTGTTTGCAAAGGCACAACAACAACTCCGCTTTTAAAAGGAAACTCAGAACTTTTAACACTGACAGAAATACATATTGTATCTGAATATAATACATATGTATTCAGAATTCAGAGTGTATTGAGCTGCAAGCTTGTTGGACAAATGCATTGATGGTGGTTATTCAGAGCAAACTGCACAAGGTTGTACGATTGGGTGGCCCAGTATCTGGGGCATGAAAGCATGAAATCAGATCACATCTTCCTTCCTCTGATTATACACTTACTTTTAGAGCAAAGGTTCAACACGCTAAGGATTTGGAATTCAGCCATTCAACAAACTCATATCAACACTGGCACTTTTTATGGCACCAAAGGATGTCATAGTTGTAGACCATATTTTACTCATGTTTACAGTGAATTAAATTATGCTTGTGTGTGTTATGTATAATGTTCAGTGTTTTTATGTGGGATTGTTTGATTTCAAAGCTCACCGGGCAATGCAAATCCCCTCCGGCATCATTTGAGGTGTTCATTCATTTGCAGGGCCACTGTGTGCCGCTGTACTGCCGCTAACCTTCAAACAATGACACAGTACACACACCTATAGTACTACTATAAATAAACATTAAAAAAAAAAGAAGCTAAATAATCTCTCATTGCACTGGAACAAAAGCTGTATGCAAATAATGGTATAAATGGTCTCCTTTGGGGGAAGAAGGATGGGTCGGTTATGGGAGGAGTTGGCCCTCGAAAGAAAAAATACTTCCCCAGAAGACAGCTGTTTGAAGTTGCCCTCGCAGATGAGACATTCAGCAGCACATGTCATGAGGGAAATGACCTAGTTAATACCACCTTCATCTCACCGTTAGTTGGGAATCCCTTCCCCATTTTAGTTTTCTTTGTTCGAGATTTCTGAGACATGCATAATCAGTCTTTTCATGAATGAACTGACATGGCAACCCATGCTGAAAGCCTTCACACTCCCTGCCTCCTCTGCCCTTTCACTACTAAAACTAGAGGACACCAGAGGACGCAGTGCGCCATCAGTGTGGTGATAGGATCTACTTATTTTTCATTTCACAGAGAACCTGGAGCCAATTAACGTCTTTATCATGGCGTGTGTGTTCTAATCAAAGCCAGAACTCCTACCTCTATGGCCTATGGGTGTGATTAATGAGCTGCTATTATTTATTTAACATAAAATACAGCGAGCTCTGTGATGTCTTGTCTTCTTTCCTCACTGTCTGAAAGATCCACAGGTGGCTGATGGTGTATTGCCTTTCAAGAGATATCCTGACCCGAAGCCATGTTACAGGTACTGATATGATCAGGCTGTTAGAAGTCATGTACCACCTCCTCTGAGGGCAAGAAAATCAACTTTATCTAGCATCCCTGGGTGAGTTTTTGGAATCCGAGTCTGCTTGGCAGTTATGATGACAGCTTGTACTGTTGAGAATATACATTTTGAACTGGTCACACAATTTGTTTCATGCACGACCAGACGAAAAGTTGAATTTCAACAATTATTATGAAGAAAAGTTTCTGTGTTACGTGTAGATTTGACTATACTCAAAGAGGAATAGCACCAGGGGAAGGATGGCTTGCTTTGCTCCTTCTGACAGGTTCCCATGGTTACCAAAGTTCCGTGCTAATTACACATTCGAATCCCTGGTGACCCCCTCCTCCTCTCCGTCGCTTTTTCCTTTCTGTTCCCTCCTCCTGCGCTGACTCTGATCCCTTCCCTGTTTCTAGCCTTCCTCGCAGTACTCCGTCTCACTGAACTGAACGAGTTCCTCAGCTCTACCCTCCTGCAACCCTTTACCGCTCTCCCTCATTTGACTTCCTTCTTGTTACAGCATTTTTTTCTAGCTGTGACTTTTAGGCCAAACGAGAAAGCCGGTAATTTACTCTGTGAACAAGACATTTGGCCCATGGAGACACTCACACTACACAGGTAAAGGGTGTCCGTTTGTACAATCTGGAGCAGCCTGTGGTTACCTCATTCTGTGAAATGAAGCCCCATCTTACACATTGTTTATTCATTTGCTCTTTTATCTCTGACCCTGTCACTGTCCAGCTCCTCTGCCCCTCCCACTCTAACTGTTACACTGTGCCCCCCCTCCCATTTGCACCACTACAGTTCTTTGGTACAAATACAGGGCCATACCGGAAGCACATATGCTTCTTTATAAAGCTCCGCGTGACGAGCACGACGAGTAGTCTGTTAACGAATTGAAAAGGAGCTGTAGTTCCAAGTGTTTATGCGTGCGCAGGTGAGAAGGGGGTAATCAACATCACTCCTGTGACGGCTCATCAGCTAATGTTCATTACCTATCACACACAGCATCTTAAAAAGGGAACCACATTTCACCTCTGCCTGGAACAGAGACAGCTGCAAACACCGAGCCAACTGAGGTGAAGTCTAATTAAATTAAGACGGTTTATATGATTATCAGCTCTCAGTGGGAGCTGGAGCAGGCAGCATTCACTTTCAGTTATAGTGTCTGCTGTTTCTCTAGGCTAAGTTACAAAGACTTAGCTCTGTGAACGCACTGTACACTGGGGAGTCTACTACTCAAGTGATGCCATCATATGGGCAGCAGCTTATCAACTGATTTTACACTTAAATGTCAGTTTACTGGTCTTGCTTAGTCCAACTCAGCCTGTGAAAACAGTTGTATAATGTCCTCTGTGGCTCTGGAGGACGTTTGTCAAGAATGAGAAAATAACCCTGATGATAATGAATAAAATAGGCAGCTCAAACTACAATAGCTGTACAAAATACACTTTTTTCAGATGTAAAATAGGCAACAGACAAACTTGGTGAATTTTAACTGAACTTAATACTTTGCTAGCTCAAAAAACTGAGTATTTGGCACCTGCCAGAAAGAGAGACACTAATATTATTGCAGGGTAGCAATTGCCCCTTGCCTCAGTAATTGCAAAGCCAAACACTTTGAATAAAGGGGACATGGCTAATACACTGATAGAGCTGAACTTCACCCCAGATGAACACATCTGTGCTGTGTAGAAAAATAACTAACACTTAGACAGTTGTATTCAAAGCAATCCTTTTTTCAATGGCCATTATCAGTGAAGAGCTCCCACTATGGTTATCAACAGGCTATCAAAGTCATTAAAGTATAATTTACACACACACACACACACACACACACACACACACACACACACACACACACACACACACACACACACACACACACACACACACATATATACATATGTTTATGGACTTAAATGGGCAGGCAGCCCTTATAATTCTGGTGTTGCATTGGTTTGGCACAAAGAAGTGGTGCTGCTGACTCCTAGTGCTAGCACAAATTTTATGAATCTGTGAAAAATATCACAGGGTATTAAACTCTGAGCTCAAACGCACTATTGGATTTTCCAGGCTAATGAGCCACTTGGGTTCAGTGAGCCAAATTTCTGAGCTAATAAGCTTGTACGAGAAGATATTATTTGAGCTTAATGTGTTCAAAATGTTTGAGGATCATCGACCCTGAGGCATCAGGCCAATAGCTTAATAAAGAGGGTTGTGCCTCACCCCTCCAGGGTTGCCGTCAGAGGCTGTGACAATCAGACGGTACTGATCAGTGGTCTCTCTGTCCAGAGGCTTGCCCAGAAGAAGGAGGCCAATCCTGTGGAAAGAGGGGTCAGAGAAGGCACTTACTAAAAGAAAAGCACAATACACAGCGTTGTTTAGAATCATTCATGTATTTCCTGTTTGTGTCATATGAAGAAAGAGCATTAATGTAAAGTGATTTGTTCAATACTTTTGGATACTTCAGTGCCGATGCAATTGAGGGTGAGAGAGAGAGGGCTGCACTTCAGAGTTTATTTACTTCCAGATTATACAGATTTCTAAAACATGGATGATGACAGAGGGGAAAGAGTTTTGGGCAAAGAGCAGGTGCACTTTTAAATGCCTCCCCTCTGCCTCTCTCTGTAGCCTGCCTCTTGCTCCTAAAGCTCATGGAATACAGAAATATTCATGCTTTCTTTCCAATGACTGCAGCGGACACAGTGCCCCCCCCCACCCCACCCCACACGCCTGTTCACAAGGCATAATTTGGCACTCTAGCATTCCAAACACAAAGCGTGGATGCATTCCCAAGCAGAACGCTGAATTATCTTTGTTTGCACACACAGGTGCACAAGACACGTGAGTGCAAGGGCAACCACACACACACACACACAGACAGACACACATACACACCCTGCATAAAACAATTTCACTGCTGCACTCAGGAGGGGCTCTGCCAAAACCGAAAAACGGAAGGAAAGACGAATGCATCTGAGTGGACTGCTAGATTAATGCCCATTCGCATTTTCTTGCTGTCCCCCTGCTCCTTCACATTTCTAATTTAAAGCTCCTGTGGCCAAACAGCCCAAGCAGAACCTGACGACCACTTTCTCCGTGCCTCTCCTGCCCATGGCTGTGAAACTTTAGAGGCCCATCTTAAAATCTGACAGGCAAATTACCGGAACCTCAATTAACATTGACTATTTCTCTAACCACTTGCCCCAAGTCATGGTGAACACATTGCTTTGAATCCAATACACCTGGTCATTGGTGGTTCAAGAGGGCAAACACAGATTTCTAAAAAAGCAATAAAGATGCAGCACACTATCCTTCACGGACTGCTGTGCTCATGTTTATTTATACATAAGCAAGAGAGTAGAAAATAGCCCCCTCCTTGCTCAAAGAAGCTAAAGGTAGGGGAAGCTTTGATAGGAATATGGTAATGAAGATATACAGTGATAATTGTAATAATTACGGTGTTAATTATGATGATCTTGATGGTGATGATGACAAAGATTAGAATGATTAATGCCGCTTTGCTGGCCCGGGGAGTTTATTCCTTACTACAGCTGGAGTGCTGAACTAGACTTGAGCGGCTGGGTCTGAGAGGTTCACTGATCATGTGCGATAGCGTCCTGCCTCCTCTCCCCAGCCACCACAAATTAAAACATGTTCTCAGACAGACATGATGCTGTTAACAGTATCGTCTAGAGGGACAATGGTGCAGGTCAGAGGCTATCCATCCCAGTCAAACTAGCAGATGATCTTTCATTCTGCTCAGATCACGTGTCTATACGGTAAATTATACTTTATATACAGGACGTTACTTCCAGGTAGCAAGAATGTTTTGCCAGAGGTAAAGTCTAGCTAGATAAAATGTGGATTATCTGTCACAATTACATTCTGTGACAAAAAAATTGACTAAATTTTCACTCAAAGAAGAGTTAAGACAAAGTTTTCAAGATTTCAGAATAACTAAAATAGACAAATAGAATAATTCTAACTTATGACTTACTGATTCCACAAGAGGACATTAAAGAGAAATTTGTGGCATGTATTTTTATTTGTTACTTCTTTTGAGTCGGTGTATTTGTTTAGAACTGACTCCGGACAACAGATGAGTGTTTGGTTTCACGGGAAAGTAAAAGTGTACATTCTCCTTAACTCTTCTTCAATTTCAGTTTCAATTTCACTGAAGAAAGACAGTTACCTACCAATTGAAATGCAGAGCAACAAGAAGGCACTGAATAAAGCTGAAGTATCAAGGCTGACAAAGCCTTATGTTCTCGTGACTTTGCTACCAAAAAAAAAAAGCTTTAGCTTCAAAGTAGATGTAGCTGATCTGTTTTGAGGCAAATCCGATATTGATATTCAAGAGTTTATGTATTTATATTTGAGAGTGACATACTGGCTGTTAATCTTTTAATAAGAATCCTTTAAATTGGTATTTTAAAGAATTTTGACATATACAGTGTGTACATTTTTCTCTCGTGGACAAACTATTTAATGGAGACACTGTTTCTAAAGTACTTCAAACATATCTTCTGCATTTCTGTACTGACTTCTCTTACTTATCAGAAGACAGTTACACCAATACCAATATATCTGAGAAAAGCTACTATCAGCTGATATACTGGCCCTGTTAACATATATTTATATTTAGTGGCTCATCAGGAAGTGCATGCAGTACATTTCTTGTACGTGATTATATTCTGGATCCATTTTGTTTGACCAAACATCATTTTGTTCAAAACTGACACTGAACATAACATCCAAGGCTTCTGTAAAAATATGTGGCACCCCTTAACTGATTATCAATCCGACCTGACCCGACATACCTGAGACTTGTTTTTGATGTATTAAATTGTGATCATGCCGCTGTAGGTTAGTACGCCATTACTGAGTGCTCTCTGTATATTGCCTGGTGCCTGACAGACTCTCAGCCACTGTGTCAGTGGTGCTTCCTGCTCACAATCATAATGGTGAGTGAATCTGGAGCCTTTCTTCTTTCCTCAGGGGAACCTGTCCCATTTATAGGGACTTATAGACCAGAGAGCTCATTATTCATAATAGCTGGGTTGAACAAGCCCCATATGTAGCCTGAATCTGAGCATGCAGCAATGAAAAAAATCTCTTCACTGAGTCACACTGGAGTTTTGAAGGATTGAAAAATGGGAGCGTGAAGCAGGGCGCTGTATATTGCACACTCATCAAACATACCAGCTAATCATTCTTTGACTCATAGTGTGCTATATCAGCACCTTCTTGAAGTTATTATATTGCTAGGTTGCTGAGGGCTTGTGATGCGATTGTAATATTTCTGCCACGCAGACAATGAACCGAAGGAGAATGCGTGTATCTATTTCTGTTGTATCTGGTTTAAGAGATTACAGTGGCAATGTCAACAACAGCAGTCTCCAGTTATTTTGATTGTGTCACCACTTTTTTGTTTACCATTATAGTATCACTACGAAACCATAAAATAAATATCCCTCAATAAAACAAACAACTTTAACACCGTGGAGCAGATTAAGAGCAAACAAAAAGCAGGGATACAGTGCTTCAACACAGCTTGTCCTTGTAGAGCTGGGAGACTGAGGATACAGACAAAAGAGGCTTTAATCAATTAGTGAGAAACGTGTCTGGCAGGGTCCTGCATTTTCAGTCTTCCCATGTCTTTTCTCTCAATATTTGATTGCTTTATTTATTGGAAGGTAAAAACCACTGACCACTTTAATATTTTATGCCTTTTCCTTGTTCCCGAGTACTGGTTGAGTGGGGCTGGGTTTTTCAAATGCTGATGTTGATATTGAGGGGTAAGGTAACATATTTGTCTGCCTTCTCCTCTCCAGAAAGATTTGGTCTTTTATGTCCTGGCGTCTCTCAGACAGCAGAAAGGCTGAGATGGGGACATCTCTTCTGGAAGCTCTGACCTAACTGCCCCGGCTTGGTAAAAATTCATGTCTCTTATTGTTTTCTTCCAGCATATACAGTAGGCTACAGCAGAACATTAATGGTATTCTGTTGATATATGTAAGGAACTTATTCTTTTCACCTCATCATAAGACTAAACAATATATCAGTATCTTGCAAATTGTAACCAATCACAAAACAACCTGCCTCTATTATAAGATACATTTACTTATGTAGTAAGAGTAATAAATAAAAACAGAGTGGTTCCATGTATTTGTCTAAGGCACTCTAGCTCGTCATTGCTGTACCTGGAGGTTGCTTGACATTTTCCTGAATCCATAGTTTTCATATGTTTGCATTCTATTGCCACTCTATTAATAATTTTATTTCACCTGTCCATTATGTTATTTTAGAATTATTGTTTCCGTCTACCCTGTACATATGACATTCAGTGCATGTCTACCTTTCGTGGAGGAGGGATTTCTCCTATGTCCTCTTCCTGGGGTGTCTTCCCCTTTTTCCCTGTTAGAGGATTTTATTGGGGAACTTTTTCTTATTCAAATGGGGGGTTGCATGCTATACAGATCGTAAATCTGTGATTTTTCTGGCTATGCAAATATAAAATTTACTTCAAAATAAAATTTTCTAGAACATTGGCATCATGGATACAAATAGCTGCAGCAGCCAGTGAGTGTAAATAAGTGTGCTTTTCACCTTGGTTCACTGGGATTCTTAATGGTGCCAAAAGCTAGCAGCAGTGTTTATAAACAAAGTCATATATTGGCTAATATATCACCCAAAGACAGTAATTGGCAAGTCAGCACTACCAATACTTACTACCATCACAACTAAACATCCCTACTCCTCTCATCCATCCTTCCCCATCATCATCACTTGCTCTGGCAGTCTACTGTATTTGTGCTGATAATAGTCAGACCCTGCCTGGTTTTTCTGAAGGGACTCTTCTGTGGTCCTTATAATGAAAGAAACTGTCTCTCAACATATTATTACTGCTGGCCCACGTGTAGCCTTTGCACTTGACAGAACAACATGGAACATAAGAGCCTTTCAAAGATTTTCATGGCTGAGTTGACCTCTTGTCTGTGTCACTCAGATCATAAGCTCCATAAAGTTTTTAATAAACCAGCTGTTGTACACAAGAGCTTTATTTTGTTACTCAAAAACCTCAAACTCCGAAACTAATGTCAGTGTTTGACAAATGCCCTTGCAGAATAGTTTGCCAAGAGCTTGTTATGTTAGTTGGAGTGCAATCTAGCACTTTTGCATCCACTCATTTTCCATACCCACTTATCCTGCTCAGCATGCATTGGGTGAGATGTGGGGCACATCACATATACACAGAGAAACACATTCACACCAACAAACTATTTAGAGTCTCCACCTTCCGTTGAACCCACAGAGATACAAGATGCATGCAAACATGCAAAAACTACACAATTATCTATTACTATTTTCACTTTCAAAAGGAACTAATGAGATAAATGCTGATGATCAATAATTTACCAGTCTTTCCATTTATCCGTATATCTACACAACCATCCTTTCATCTCAAGTAAGCCTTGGAGGGAATACCTGTACTTGAACAATATGTGAACCTACGTTTCAGAGAGGTTGAAGACCTTCTGGGAATCCCCACTCACAATGAGGTATGTGATCGGGTCATTTTCTCTGTCTGTGGCCTAGGGGGAAGCAAAAAAAAAAAAAAAAAAAAAGAAAGGCAGGAGCTTGAAGGTCATATAGCACTGTTAATGTTGAAGGCTACGAGATATGATAGTTAAGCAACAAGGATGCTGGACTGGAGTGAAAGTGAGCAGATATTATTCTAGAGAATGAAATGTAAAAGAAAAAGAAAAAAATTGTGTTGATTGTGTTAAAACTGCAATATAATTTAATGCTATGCTAAGAATTTCATCAGGTTAAGAACTGTAGTATCACACTGAATACCTCATTAAAAATCCACATTTTCTTGTTTGCACACACCTTGTGAGAGTGGTGTGCATGTGTGGGTTAGTGAATCACCTGCAGATTTAGCAGAATAGCTCCTATCCTCATGGCCTCACTGACTTCCAGGCTGTAGGTGAGGAGAGGGAAGCGTGGTGGGCTTTGGTTGTTGGGTGGCAAAACCTCAATGTACACTGTAGTGATGGAGCCCCTGGCAGAAAGAAAAAGCACACACCAGCCCACTGACAGCATCAGTTTCTCCTTGATAACCTGTTGAGTTGAGCCGTACAGAAGAACCTTTCCCACAGCATAGTGAAAAATGTTCATAATATATAATCCCATATTAAAGCTCTCTTGTGTGGTGTTTGATTAGTTGAGAATAGGAAAAAAATAAAAATAAACAGGTTTTGGTCACTTTTCTTTTAAGTGGGATCTTTATCTGGTTCACGAATGTATCATGGATGCTTTTTTTAATACATTCATTAGTGTCAAGCCACAGTTCAAGCCTCTGTTCACGATTTGTTCTTGAGTGTAAAATCAGCCTGCTGGTTCACAGTACTTCAGAGCAGAACACGTGAAAATGTAACTGACTGTTAATTATCCACTCTTTGTGTCAGACTTGAAGATGACATTTGCAGCAAAATAGCCATTTTGTGTGGTACACTGTGTCATTATTCCCATCTCTATCCTTCTGTAACTTCTTTTAAGCCTGGGTCATTGAATGGGTTTATGCCAGTCTTTGTTTCGCTTGCTGAAACCAAAGAAATCATCTACATCCACCCAAAAATACAGTGTCTAATACTCTGATCTGAGAACTGAAAACTTAGCTTTTGCACAGAATGAATTATTTGTCTTTTAATCTCAGGATAAAAGAGGAGACAATGTTTGAAACGTTTCATAATAGAATTTTAGTGTCAAATGGAACAAGACCATCTGTTTTTTGGCTCTTAACAACTTGTCAGAAATGTTATTTCTCCATAATTCAGTGCAGAGAAGACTTTCTGTGTCATTCAGAAGCTAGCTTGTGAATCACTATGAGCACATACTGAATTAAATAAGACTCATAAAAC
Source organism: Xiphias gladius (assembly GCF_016859285.1). Lineage (NCBI taxonomy): Eukaryota > Metazoa > Chordata > Actinopteri > Istiophoriformes > Xiphiidae > Xiphias > Xiphias gladius. The sequence continues at coordinate 12,097,513 of NC_053410.1, forward strand.
CATGCATGCTGGGTGCTCCAGCCCCCCTGCAACCCTGAGGGGAGACACAGAATGAAACAGACTGCATATGTTTAAGTTCTGAAACATCTCACAAACAAATCAGCTTTTTTAATGACGCAATGAACTGCATATCACATTAATCACATCGAAATAATAAACCCTTCATTCTACTACTGAAGAAATCTTTTAATGTTCAAAGCAGTCACACATGAGAAGAGAGCTAGCAAAGGTGGCTATTGTACCTTCTCTGGGTCTCTGGTGCGCTGTCAGAGGCCTTGACAGTCAGTGCGTAAGATCGTCCCACAGTTAAAGTGACATCAGGCGCCACAGTGATGCGTCCGGTGCGATCGCTAATGATGAAATGTCCCTGGGAACCAGCCAGTATCTCATACGTCACCAGACCATTCATTCCCTCATCAGCATCTGCTGCTGTTAACTGGGAGAACAGAGGCAGAGAAACAAACAGATACACATTATACAAACATTAGAAATATACAAATCTGTACTTTGTAGTTTAACAGGGGGGGTTCTGCACAGCTGCCAGCAACATGCTCACTGCGCCAGTCAAGCAGTAAATATTTGTTAATAGAGAGTTGTGACTGATTTCAGTCAACTTGCCAACCTTGAATCCACTCTGGTACCCCATTATTATCTAATGGATACATGACCTTTGCTTCATGTGTGGATAGGAACAATTGGTTGGCATTTAGCTAGCCTAGTTTAAAGTATACATATTACTGATGCTCCAACCTGACTGACTTTTTTATGCTGGCTGTAATTTCTTCACTCCTAGTAATTGCAGTTTGGTGACCTTAATGATCAATAAAGTTTGGATTGGAGAGAATTAATTCTATGCTACCTTTCATATGAGATAGATCACACAGTTGTGGAAAGACAGCTGCCAGACCGAGTTTGTTCTTGGGAAGTAAGATGAAAAAAAAAGCATAACATATACGTATGTCATTTCCTGCGTTCTCTATTATAAAAATTAATTAAGCAGCCGCCATTTCCTTCAAGCCAATTATTTAGGGCATCCCACTGCTTGTAATAATGAGCTCTCATGGTGTCGTTGGCTTCATATCTTTTAGGCCTTGAAACTTTAATCCAAGCTACCCAGACCTCCCTTTTCATGCTCCTGACGTTGGAGTAAAAGCTGTAGCATCAAATAAGCAGCAGCATTCTTGGGGAGCCTGCGGCTTTCATAAACGGCTTATATAAAATCGGTTAAGCGGTCATTCCAGACACTCTGTGACCCCTGGCCTCATTTCAGGGGGGGGTGAAACGGCTGGTTTTTAAAACAGATTAAACTTGACCTTTTCAGTATATGACATTCTTTTGGAGAGGCTCTGCTAAGGGGACAGATCAACTGAAAGATGAAAGGATCCTGCTCCGACTACGTAATGAGAGACTACGTAATGGAACTCCCCACATTAATAGATATAGCAGAATGGGTTTATGGATTTACATTTTGAGGACTGTGTGTGCATGTAAATGTGCCTCTGCATGTCTTTACATGTGCCCTGTATTTGTGCTCTGGTGCTTGCTTTAGTTCGCATTAGCATGTGCATATGTGCTTGCAAGACAGAAAAAAGGAGAGGGAAATCATGACCTTTAAAGTCAGTACACTAATGAAATCAAAATGAAAAATGCTCCTTATCAATAAAAATAATTAAAGTGGACTAAAATAACAATACTATTTTTAAACACCCCAATCCTTTTTATGCAAGGGGTAAGATTGATAAATGGCCAGCATTAATGCCTAGCACAAGGAATTCATTGCAGTCACGATGGTGGCTGATCTACTGGGTCAAAGGTTTCCTAGGCCTGTGCAGTGAAGACAGAAATAAAAACATTCTCACTGACTTGTCTGTCATGACAGCGGATGAGACGGAGGGAACTGATCCAGAGGTTTGCCTGTCAACACAATGCCCTGGATTGTTATGGTTATTTGCTTTGAGCATGAAAGAGCGTGTGTGTGTGAGAGATTCTGTGTGATGGGGGACAAAGACGGAGCCGTAAAGCAGAGAGCCAAAGCAAGAGACCAAAAGAGGAGGAAAAAGGCGAGAGAACGATTTTTGGATTGATTACCTGTAGTACCGTCTCCCCTGGCTGCATGTCTGTAAAGACTTCAACATTGTAGGAGACCTCAGCAAACGTGGGTGTATTGTCGTTAGCATCAATGACCAGGATGTTGACAGTTACTGGGCTACTCAACTGGACACCATCTGATGCCACCATCTGTAAACACACAAAAGAGAAATGTATGTTGTAGCTTTAGAAACATTTGTTGAAATAGATCACAGAGAACTGATTTTTTTTTAATGAAGCTTACTCTATAAGGATTTTTTTGCTTTGATAAGAGAACCATTCAAATGTCAACATGTTTCTACCACCACAATAAAGTCACTTAAACTTAGCCCTTGTATATGTTCATTTTTTATTCCCCTTAACGTCCGTTAAGCCTTTAAAGGGATGAGAAGAGAGAGCTTGTATAAAGCTTGCCAAAAGGACAGTTCGCAAACTGAGCAAACTGCATGTTTGTTTGTCTTTGGCAGCTCTGATCTCCGGTACTGGGCAAGGGAGAAAGAAAATGGACTAAGCAGAACAACAAACAAAGGGGAGAGGAGATCTACACAACAACTGAGGCAGCAGCAAGTAATACATGTTTCTGGGGGGGGAAATTGCTTTTCCCCAAAAATTTTCCCACTCGGCACTTAAATTGAAATGACACCTCTTTCTGGTTATACTATACATCAGGAGGGTGCTTTTTAGTAGCAGCTAAACATTCACAGTAAAGGTGTTGCACAGAAACAAGTGATAACATACAGTAACGACAGCACCTATTTTCTCTCCCATCAATGTGTTCCTGTTCTCCTGCCAGCCCCCCCAGGACAGAGAGGCCTCACAAATTTTGGGAGCAGATGGGGAAAGCAGATTTGGATTTACTCAGTCACTACTGTATGCATCAACGCTTCATACTTATACCCACGTGCAAGTACCGACACATATCTCTGCACAAACACACACATACAAAGAACATACGTAAAGTATAGTGGCACTCAGTATAGGGCATACACCTGCCGGGGCCAATGTCAAACAACATACACTGGACTTCAGAGTAAAAAATTCAAATTTATAGAAAATGATCCAGATCTGCCCCAAAATTTAATGGCTTCTTCCCTGGCCAATGCCCCATTCCTCCACCAATTTCGGTGCAAATCAGTTCAGTACTCTTTGCATAATCCTCCTGACAAATTTATAAACAAACCAACATAACCGCCTTGGCGGAGGTAATAATCTTTGAAGGCTGATATTTATCTAAATTGGGTCTGATTGCTCTCTCCTGTTCCAGTCCAGGTTATGCAGACTAATTATAAAATTAATTTGATGGTTATGGAAGGACAAGGTTTCTCTCAATAACAATCTTTGAATTAACACCTTTGTGAAAGCAAAAGCACAACCTGTAAAGCCTCTATGCAGTTATCTAGTAAACATTATGTTAACAAGCTTTTAACAAAAATTCAAAGCAATCACTTCTAACGTCTGATATAATACACTCAATTAATATTATTTCTCCAAGATGTACATTTAATCTTGCAGATCAATTTGAGTTTTTCAGCTTTAGAGTTGAGGGAAAAATCTGACTCCTGTATTAGACTGATTGTATTGACTCCTGTATTGAACTAATAGTGCGTAAGATTTGGACACAACGACAGGTGTTGAAATGTCATTGCAGATTTTGTAAGCAAAATGGGTCCCTTTGTCTCTTTTATTGATAAATTTGATCTATATTAAATTTGTATTACAATGTGTGTACACAGGCTGTGTAGTGAAAACAGCACATCAGCAGAACAGCAGCAGCAGCTTCAGTCCTCTGTCAGTGTCTACACGGGATGTGTTCAGGCACAGAACTGGCTGCAGGTGACCAGCGTTTTAGCAGTGCTCAGAAAACAACACAAAATCACTGTGGTTACACAAAACACAAGCAAATATACTTGAAACTACTCAGAGAAAGCATGACTGAAAACTGGAGCTGTTGCGCACCTTGTAAGGGCAGCTGTGTTGATGTGTTCTGTCAGATGAGTGAGAGATGAACAGCTGAAAAATGCAGCTAAGACAGATCCTGTGTTGACAGCCTGTTGGTTCATGTTAATGGCATTTGTAACGTACTAAAGATAGAATTGATGAGTGTAGACCGAGAGTTGAGTCAAACTCTGATCCAAGTACAGACTGACAAGTAGGATGAAATGATCTATTCCCACTAGCAAAGGGGTGTTAAGTTCAATATGCAAGTGGAGTTTTTGCACAAACCCTTGTGTACAAGGGTTTAGTCATCATATACAAATCTAACTCAGAAACTGTTTTTAAAGTATTTAATGTGCAGCAGGTCTCTCTCTCTGATAGTGAATGCATCAACCAGTAGAAATACGTAATAAGCAGGCTTTGAAAACACTGGGGAAAATAAGGCAAATTCATATCATCATTGCAAAAATTTTATCTAAATATGACTTCTTAAATTAGGAAAACATGATTAAATTTGCAAGTATTTCACATTTTTTATGGTCTGGCCCTCCCTCCACTCAATGATTTAATTAAATAAAGTCAAAACTCATCTACCAGAGCTACTTCCAGAGGTGATTATAAAATCCACATAGAAAAAGTACCTTTGGGCTGCCAGCATTTTCCTGTTGAACAGCACATACATGGAACACCATAGCCACAGAACTAAGGAATATCACATCTCTCCACTTTTTCTCCAAGTATACAAAACAGTGGCTACTTGACAATCAAACATGCTGTCATCATCTGGAGTAGGAGCTGTCGTTGTTTTACTAATTGTCTGTGATTATGTGCTTCAGTATGTTTTCTTCATGTTTTCTTATGAGCCATATGATTATGTCATTGTGTCACTATTTGTATGTGCTTATGTGCTTTTTTCTGTGTTTACGTGCTTATGTGCATCTTCTTTTAATGTTTTTCATATACCATCAACCTGCCAGGGACTGCAGATATATTAGCCTGTATGGCTAAATCTGGCACATTTATATGATGGACCCTATGTGTTCATGTCAATTAATGTGGGAGCATGGAAATCTTAAAAAAAAGGCACTCTATTATACAGTCACCACTGCAAAGCAGAGGCACGCTGTCAGCTTTCACTGTAATGTGTGGTCAGAATGGATCCTGAGCTTGAATGCTTTAACGCTTATATAGAAGACATAGAACGAGCATTTGAGCTCCTCTTACACCCACGGAGAAAACTACACTAGATAAACTTTGCATACACAGCACAAAAGGAGTTAATCCTGTACACACACAATAAACACATCAAATCCTCATAAATGGCTGACACCAATGCTAATGTCCAAAGCACATCTATCAGCTCAACCAAACCCAGAATTATATGAGAATGTGCAGTGAACCCAGTCATCCCTGTTCAGAAGCTCCCTTGCTCTCCAGGGAACCATTCCCACAGAGCTCACTGTTGATTTGCTGATGCTCTCTTATCTAAAGAAATCCCCCTCGATGGAAAGGAGCTGCTGTATTTCCCAAGATGCTGCCATCCCTCAGAGCAAGTTGCAAGAAAAAAAAGTTACCTTGGTGAGCCAGGCTGTAGGCGTCAATGTAACAACTGTAAAACAGAAACTTGAATACTGAAAAAACCAAATGTACAATAAAAAGATTATAATTAAAAACATCATAAAGATCATGAGTAACCCACTTCAGAATCCTGATGGAACTTGAAGGTAGATGTGGAGTTCAGTGAGACTGTACAGATTATACTGTATTCTAAATGTTTTTTCAAAGGAGTAGTTCGAATTTTGGGACAATGTTTATTTGCTTTCTTGCCGAGAGCTAGCTTTAGAGGTGCTGGCAGGTGGATTCTGTTACCTCTGCATTGAGCCAGGGTAGCTGTTTCCCCCTTTTTCCTGTCTTAACAGTATAATAAGCTAAGCTAACTGCCTGCTGGCTGCAGCTCGATATTCATTGACAGATATGAGAGCGGAATCAATATTTTCATCTAACTCTCCGCAAGAAAGTGAATAAGTGCAGTTTCCCAAAATGTCTAAATATTCCTTGAAATTGCTAAAATAAACAGTAGGCTATTGTTTTGTAATGTCAAATTCTAAGGCAAAACAATTCATTTCATAATAATCACAATCATATTTTTGTCTTGATTGTCCATTTTGAAAGCTCTGTACAATTGATTGAGGAATTATGATTGTTTAGATGAGTGTTTGAATGATTTGCAACAAGTTTTTGTTGTTGCTGAGAGAGCTCAAGGCACTGCAACTTAAGAACCACAAGGAAATAGATATAACACAAGCAAATTATAAGCGACAAAGGAACTTGCTGCAAATGCAGAAGACACAAGCAAATAGAGAAACTCTATACACAACAGAACCAAGTTAAAACACAATGCAAGTTTCCAAGGGATACTAAAAACTGCTAAAATATTAGTGACAGGCTAATGCCAGACATATAGACAATATCTCCAATAATATTCGAATTACACAATCGGAATTTTAAGACTAAAATAATTAGTTGTACTTTTTTTTTTCAACTAAACATACAAAACCATACAGGTCTGATGTGCCTTTGGTTCACCTTGATGTTTTTTGTAAATCCAAGTGAACAGACTGTTTTACTTCACTGCTGTCTGACCACTGATAAAGGTCATATTGTTCTAGATGTGTCAGGTCAGCTCTGTATCTGCAAGTGCCTCTTGGTATAGAGCTAACCTGAGCTAACTTCTATTAATATACACAAAATTGGAGATGTAGGTCACAGGGCTTTAGTGCTGTCTTGCAAATAGCTACGCTCTGTAGTCTGAGGCCTACCGTGAAAGTATAGGCCATCTGCTTCTCCCGGTCCACAGGTTTGAGGAGCCTCAGGTAGCGGATTATCCCAGTTGGGGTCAGGCCAAAGATCGTGGTGTAGTCATTCAGGGTAATCTTCACCATGGGGTCTTTTGTCTTCAAACAAAAACATATACAAAGAGAAACACGTTACTATGACGACAGAAGTGTTTCATCATTTTCTTCCCAGGCTGCAGCCGTGGGGCTGAGAAAACCTATCAAACAGTACATTTTGATCTGCCAAAGAGTTCAAAAAGTAATCTGTCGCCAGGTCTCGCTTCTCTCCTTCGAAAAACAGTGGAGAAGGAGTTGAAGATGGAACCAGAAACCAATGTCTTTTTAACATGATTGTATGAATAAATAAAGGAAGAGAAGAAATTACTTTTGCTAAAACAACATAGACCCATTATTGCCCTTGTTCCTTTTTAGAGACAAATAGTGAACGCATTAAGCAGTCGTTAAAAATATGGGTTTTGTTCAGGGGTATCCAGACCCTAAATTAGCTTGCAAACATTTTTGAAAAAGAGCCATTTACCAAAGATGTATCATCATTGCTGTGGTTAGACTGTGTTAACAAATAAACCTGGAGTCCATTGTGGTCCACTGCTGCGAGTTGACTTCGATTCACGTCCATCAATGAGTCCTCTTAAGAGAGTTTGGTAAACATCAGGACTGGGTGGCTTATTGATTTTTTTTTATCTCTGTTTCCACTCCACTTTGATTTGTTAATCTTCTCCAAAGACTGAGTGAAGGGATGTTTTGAAAGATGAACTAAAGGTAGTGGTCAATTTTTTTGGCTGTGTGCGCGCAACAGTGTTTAGAACCATTTAATTGTAACTCCGTCAGTGCAGTTCAGGAATGGAATTTAAAGCCTTCTACTTTGTGGTGGGTGAACACACACAAACATGCACCCGAACAAACACACAGTTTGTTAATTGTGTCAAACAAATGTGTCAACCCCCCCTTTCATCCAACTGCACAGACAAAAAACAACTCATACTATAACAAATTCTTTTGAAGGAGTAAAGTTGGTATTCAGAGAGATTAATTGCATAAGTTTTGTCTTACACAACTGCAGAACCCACAGCAAAACATTCATCTGCATATAAAGAAGGAGAATGCAGCACAGCAAAACACTCCAAACACACACTCCCATTAGGAAACAAAAGTCCGTTCATCAGTTAGATCAATCTATGTACACACCCATCATTACAGGAGACCTGCTTAGTATTTAATTCACCATTTATGAAATTTACAAGTAACAGAAAACATCATTTCTGTAATAGTGAACACACCGAAGAGCTCACAAATAGTTTTTTTCTTCTCCCAAAATACAGTTACAAGGTTGACAATTTTATATTGAGGATCTCTCCAGCAGTGATGAGTGCTCTGTTTGTTTTTACTTCTCACAACGTGGTGCATGCACTAACAGTAGGGATGTCCCGAGTCAATTTACAGAGTAGGGCTCAAGCTGATAAAGTATTTTTTAATCAATCATTGTCAGTTGTATTAAACCTATCCACTTCTGATGGTATATTTATTGTAACTTATTGCCCTCCAGGTATGGCAGCTGTCAAAGCCATTTCGATATATACGAAAGACTGAAAGCACTTTCTAATGCGTAGCATAGCGGGAAGAACAGCAGACGTTAGTTTTAATTAATTATATCCAGGTTGACACTGTGCCACAGTGGGCAAAGCCAGTACTTTCCAGGTACGCCAAACAAAACAAATGCATTTCGAGCCTTTTGTTCAAAGTGAAGATGAAGAGAAGTGGTCTAATTCCCTCCTGCCTCAACTCCACACTGACTCTTCTCTCTCTAAAAATATTCTACAAAACACTTTAGGACACTAAACCAAATATTGTGAGAAACCAATTAAAGCTGTGATGCAGGTTTAATGTAGAGCTGTTAATCCACAGTGCAGCTGTATTAAGCAGGAAAATATAATTATTGGATTAAACCTGGTATCAGCTGATATTCAATATTTTAAAAAAACAAAAAAACAAAAAAAAAAAAAAACCTCATATCTGATATTAGGAGCAAAAAACTTGATCTGGACATCCCTATAGTACACTGTGTGTGTTTGTATCACTGCATCTGAAAACACCCCCTTTACCTACAGGTGTATCACCAGGAGCCAGCTATGACAAGGGAAAAATACAGCAGGGAAACAACTCACGAATGTATTACTTTCACAAACATTAATTAATGTGGATCTTTAATCAATATTTAATCAATGCAATACAAGCGCTTTGTGCTTGCGCGCATAAATGCATGGGTGGACAGGTCAAGTGTAGGCAACAGTGAACATAGGCTAAAAAATGCTCTCTCTCTCTACCTCCTCAATGTCATTGTCCAGAGCGATAATTCCCAGCGGGGAGGTGAGGTTGGCACTGGCGGAGATAGTCGTACCCACAGGGGAGGACTCACTCACATAGCCCTGATAGGTGGCAAACTGGAAATATGGTGCCTGGTTGTTCTCATCCAGGATTTCGATAATGAGGTCAGCATAGGCTGGGAGGGGGTGACCGTTGTCCTGTTCAGCCTGGAAAAAAAAAAAAAAGGGCAAGAGCAAGTCATAGTCAGTCTCTCTAAATTTACTATGTAAAACTGAAAGACAGTCTGCTGGAAATTTACTAACATGTACTAATAATGGGTTGGATGATGAGAGTAACATGCCCCAGGTCTGTATGGTGCCCTAATTCCTATGCAGGCACAGGGGCAGAAAGGTGTAATATCTCTGAGTATCATTTCAATTATAAAAAAGCTACACTGACTAAATTTAATCAGTGGTCCATTTAGGATTAGGCCTTAGTAATTACCAGGGCACTTGACACAAATACCCTTATTTGTAGGTGATAGACAGTAATTAGTGGCTCTTGCTACTCCATCAAATGGTTGACCAATGATTGAAGGAGGCTCAATGGAAATATTACTGGCTGAGTCAATGCCAAAATGAACGACTTAACTATTAAAGGAGTGCACTAGCACTTGCTTCCAGTTTGGTCCGCCTCCACTGATGATTGTGCTAACTCAACTGATTTCAGTTTCAGAACAGTGTCTTTATTTTGCCTGAAAGCTCCAGAATAAACTGTTGAACAATCTTATATGATACACTCCCAGTTGACACCTCTTCATCTCTTCAGCATGTTGATATCCATCTCCAAAAACAGACATCCAGCATCCAGCCATGAAGCAAAACTCATTTAAATTTCGCCTTGAAAGTATGCTAAAGACAACAATGTGAGATAAATAGTAAAGTAAAAATTGCTGGATCAGGTAAGAGTCAAGTCCTGAGAAAACCAGCAATATTCTCCAAAAAATCCCATTCATACTGCATGAAATCAATATACTTTGTGACTGGACATAGTAAATGGTACAACACAGCTTACGCATAAATCCCCAGAGCTGTACACTCTCAAAAAAATGCATGAGTGAAATATTTAATCACCTGTATCCAAAATCACCTCTTATTTGTGTCACATACAGTGGAACACATACCAAACTGTACCGCACAGTCTCCAGAACGTAAACATTCCTTCCCCGTTTTCCAGCACAGTTGGTGGGTGACAAAACTGCTTAGGTAACACAGTACATTACCACAAATCAAAATGTGTGTTGTTATTCCAACTGTGGAAAAACCTAAAGAAGCTATACTTAAATCCCAGTTGCGTCTGACTACCACAGCCCAGTGAGACCAAACCAGATGGATGTGGTCTGGTCAGGATGTCACTGCAATCTTTCCCCTCCTAAGCACTTATGTCACTATTGCCTCCCACACAGGGACTCTTCCGAAACATTAAGGCTTTGAAAATACAGACTGAGAAGGGGAGTGAGGCGACATCAGTTTAAGACATGACTTGGAACTAATTCTGCACATCAACTCAGTTTCACTTGGCTTGTGTTGTAGAATGCCGATTGTAACAGATGAATATAGGTCTACTGCTAAATATTAAAGTGCAGGGGCCAAGATACTCTGTAATTTCTTTTTTATTGGCTCCTGTGTGTACACTATGATTGCAGACCCCTGCCACGCGCTTTTGGCACATCAAGCTGTGTTTCATTTCAGGCTGAGGTTCACATCTGTTTTTATTGTCATCACAATGTTAAGCCAGACTATCTTTCCCAAACATATTCTACCCTTTTCCCCTTATCTGCGTGATAATAAAAAAAACACCCACACTGTGCTGATCAACAGATGCTATCTGTTCACTCAAACACCTGAGGGAATAAGTGCTTGTCATTGACAGACAAAGTGCGTGTGCCTGGAGGCTCTTTTTCTCAACATTCACACAAACATTTTTGTTACTATGAGGGAAAAGACAGGGTGTAGAATTACAGTGTTCCCAGGTGATTTAGCTCTTTAGCGGTGTCCCCATTCCTGGGAGGCAGTGCTAAATGACCCGCCCTCCACTGCGACAACACACGGGCCTCCAGGAGGTGCACTGCTACCAAGAGTCACTGTTTATCACTCAGTTTCGATTCTCCAGTTGTGACAGTATCATCCTTAAAGTGTCATACTTTTTTCCATTTGACCAGACTATTTCTCTCCATCTCCATTTGCCTTTGTCACTTGTTTTTATTTCATCCTCGTCATCTTGGTGGATATGGCTCCATCAGGATCAGTGATGACTTTTCATGAACAGATGTGTTTTCTAAAACATCTGCTAGAGTTGCCACAGTAGCTATGTAGACCAAATATTGTGCTGCATCGGGGCACTCTCAAGATGCCAAAGTCTAATTCTCACTTTCCTCTTCCACTGAGTCCTAGAGCAATGATTCAGCCGCCTCTCTATGACTCAGGTAGATAAGGCTCCTACCATCCTCCACACAAATCTCTATATCTATCTCGGTCTTTTCCTGCTCCCCCTTTGAACTGTCTCCCTTCCTCTAGCTAAGCACAATCCTCTCCAAGACATGCAAAATAACTCACATATGATCAATCCCTCTTTCCTCTCGCCAGCTATCCTGGTAAACAGCAGGTTACACAGCGCTCGGAGGTGTCTAGAGTTTAGTGATGGGTGGATGAAAAGTTCATCTGCACTGCTGCTCTGCACCAGCAGCACTAAGGCGATTCCTGACCCTGCTCTAAATTAGGATTCCTGAGAGCACATCAGCCTTTTCTTCTGCTAAGTCCATAAATCATAATATCTTTTTCACCCCCATCTCTAAAAGCAGCTACAGATAAGGTTAATGGTCTTCAGGACTGGGGTTATCTAGGTGGAGCGGGTAAGGGTGCATGCTAAAGTTATCAAGATATGAGTTAAGATTGATGTTCAAATATGAGGACGAAATTGAGATGTTTAATGAAACAGTCTTGTTGCCTAATGCGGAGGCAGAAGAACAATCAATATTCTACACTGGGCTGAACTCTGATAATCAGTCTCCATCATGTTCAGGAGATGTAATTTATGCATTTTTTGTGTTTTTCATCAGCCTTGCGGGACTATGCACATCTGTGAGTTAACAGCACTGATAGATTATTGTCATTTTAGTTTGCCATAATTCTTTAGAGCAGTCTCTTGGACTTATTTTGTTCAGCCTACTCACGACCTTACAATCCACGGCCCTGAACAGATTCCTATAGTGTGTTGAGGTTCAATCAAAAGACACACAGTAAACCATCATTATAGGTGACGTCCTGCAACCTTTAATAAAATAAAACTAGTATGTTGACAAGAATTAAGGTGTGAGTAAGTCAAATTGAATTTTATTTTTTACCTTGATGATAAGTGTGAACCTTTGATACAAATCCCTGCTGACAGGCTGAAGAACACGCAGCTCTGCAGTTGTTCTGTTCAGGGAGAAATACTCTGGATATGTGACTGGGTGACCTGCAATAAAGAATAAGAACATTCACAGATATGGATTCAGTGCATTTTATGATACCATGAAGAACGCCAGAAACATTCAGAGGTCACGTCATGGTATACCAACTGAACCAAAGAACATTAAATGTGTGAAATCATGGGAGATGATGAACCTACCAACCAGGATGTAGTAAAGAATGCCAGGTCTGTCTGATGGGGGCTGTATGTTTCTGTCCATGTCCACTGCCCGGATCGGAGGGGTCACATTCAGTGGGTTCAATTTGTTCTAAAACAGGAGGTGGGGGAGTCAATCAACAACACCGCAAGACAAGCAGATGCAAATCTTTTTTTTCTTCCAGTTTTTTCTGTGGTTATAGCCTATGGTTGTGAGGATATCGTCTCCAAAAATAACTTTGAGGGCATCATTATGCAGAGACAGGAATTCCAATGTCTTGTGAAACCGAAAATTCGGCTTAAAAAGGATATCATATCATATTTTGTGTGCTCTAGAGAAGCTGCCCTGGACTCTCCTCCTGGCCCATTAAACTATTTTCTGCTTTTAAAGGGGATGAGAGGAGCTGCTGAAGCTTGCCACAGCTTCACCCGCTGATACTGTATTCCTCCTAATAATGTTACCCTGCCTCAGTCTCTTCTCCCCATTGTGCTGCAATGTGCCGTGTTAGGATTGCACTTGTGCCTCTGGTCACCAGAACTTCAAAAATTAGAGAGCTGCAAACATGTGTGCCTGCCCCACATTTTCACTAAGAGTCACATTTCTCCCCAGTTTCAGTAAAAGTAGAGGCTAGTGTATCTTACTCATTGGGGTATATTCAAAAAAGAAAGGCTGCCAATGCTTCATATAAGGACTTGTAAAAACAATACATTTCTGATATCCATTAAATCACCAAAATTCCTATGAAGGCCAGTGCCTTAGCAGTCATAATCCAAAGCACACTGGCCAATTATTAGAGTACTAAATTAATATGCCTGAGCTATTAGATTAATTTCTCATCAACATGCTTCTAAATACGATTAATAGAGTTGCACATCAAGGATAATATGTTTGTGTTGCTGTAGGCTACTTTTCCTGCTCATGCATACTCAGACATCATCAGCATTAATTACCCAGCTCTACCTCTACACTTTTGCACCAACATATGGCTAAGTGGGAATATGTCTAGCACATCACATTTAAGAATACCTCTCCTCATGCAAAATGACTCCATATGGCTGATACAGTGTGTGTGAGTGTGCTAAGAGGCCTGTGCCGAAGTTCCTTAGCGTAGACAGGCACATGGCTAACAGCTCTCTGGCAGGAAGAATCCCTCCCTGGGGGGGTATATTTATATCCCTCAGCTCTAGAGTAATCCTTACACCCCTCCCCAACCAGCCCTCTCGCTTTTACAATGTCTGGAGGTGCGCTAAATCAAATCCCCCTAGCGCTGCACAATGATGATTAGCTATAATACCCTCCTCCAGCAGTCATTATCCAGGGGACTCCAGAGCCCACATTATATCCCCTCAGGGTGAAAAAATAAATACAGATCAACTTAATAATGCCTGTCTAGCCATTGTGATTAATTACAATACGTTCATCAATTATGAGAAGACAAATCTCCCTGTGGACAGATGTTAGTAAAATGGTTACACTGCAAAATGGAGAAAAATCAAAGACAAGCAAAAACTGACTGAAAATTGCAAAGCTAATGCAGGCCACCCCTTAAAAAACAAAAGCAAAAAACTTATGAAATGAAACTTTACACTGGAAAAGAAAGTAAAAGGAACAGAATAGGAGGTGAATGTTATGAAACAGACTTACTTAAACACTAGCATTATTTTGGAAAAACTAAAAAATGTAATAAGGAGACATTCTATTGAGATTAATGTAAGCATGTACTGATACAGTAAAGGGTAAATGTAACATCACTGTAGCATCAGGTAAACAGCTGCAGGACAGGGAGAAATCCCACATTCTCTCACACTGATCAAAAAGTTTAGTTTGTGTGGCTGGTGCTTCCAGGTCCTGCATACTTATCTGTCTGCAAACCTGTCATCACAAATTATACATCACACCGGCAAACTCTGAATAGAACGTCTGGACAATCAACTGTGACTCACTATAGCTGCTCCCCCTTAGACAAAGCTACGGATACACAGTTACATGCACGTGCCTGTTTGTACATGCACATACATTTTGTTATTCCCTCTTTCTCTGTAGGCCTCAACTTTGGATTTTCTTAACCAATCGACAAAGTGCACATTGTGCTCCCATTCTACTTCCATGTTTGAACCACCCCAGTACACTTAACCCAAACTTAATGCAGTCTTTTCCCAATACTACTTCAAAGCATGATTCTCAGCCTTGTGTATGCCATGATTTCATCACGCTCGAGTTGGTGGTGGTAATGAAATTATATGTTAGTTTGCCAACCTACAATAATTACAAACACATGTGCTTTCATATTAACCACTTGTACTGTCTTAAAGTGAGAGAAAGTGTGAAAATAGTTATACTGGCAACGCCACAAAATATTAATATTTCTAGTCAGTCAAGAGCTAAAACACAGACAAGCATGTTGACACTTTTGGGTAATATGAAGTTTCTAATTCACACCAACTTGTACTGTGTCTTTGGAGTGCAGGAGTGAACCAGAGCACTCAGATAGGACCCATGTGATGACAGGGAAAACATGCAAACTCCACACAGAAATGAGCCGGGCTGAGATCCAAAGCCAAGACCTTTCTGCTCAGAGGACACTTGGCTGACTTTAATCCAGTACAGTCAGTAAAGGCAATCAAATTCTGTCCACACTACTCCAATCCAATCCAATTCACCAGAGTACAATCCAATACAGTCTAGTCTAGTCTACACTG